>NC_072452.1:23218346-23510846 GCF_027596085.1 Anoplopoma fimbria
TTTAAACTTGCTGTCAGACTGCTTTGATTTACCATCTAACTTCAGGTTGTGGATTGAAATGTAGAAATGAAACGTTTTGCAGAGTCTGCAAGACCTCCAATTCGATTATGGAGGAAGGCCAAAATAGTTTTTACTCTAATAAAGTATCATATATCAACCCTGCAGAAGATGCAATGCTAAACCCTTTTCTGATGGAGTTGGATGTAGATTGTTCCCATTTTTATGAAAAAAAAGAATAAAGAAAGAAATGGATCTTCTTGCAAAATTTGTGATTTTCACTGAATATAATTATTTATTTATAATTACACTTTTATTTGTGTGTGTGCATCGTTGTGTATACTGTATTATCTTATATAGTTGTATATACTGTATTATCTTTATATATATATATATATATATTATATTTATTTTTTTTTTTTTTTCTCTTTCCTTTACCAGACCCTAAAACATGCATTTCACATCACAAGTGTAAAAATGAGTATTTATTTATAAAAGCTTAATGACGCATGCTGAAGGTTTGATGTTCTTCTTCATGATCGGCTCACGGCCGTCTCTCGGGTTTTTTCCCATCATCCTCTCTGCCAATGAGGCCGCGGCCCTCCACCCTCGCAGGGCAGGCAGCTGATGGTTTTGGGGTTAGTGCATGTGGTGTTGTGGCTGCTGCTCCTCATCTCCCTCCTCGCCCCAGTTTCCTTCCACATCCTGTCTTGTCCTGGACCAGATGTTTTTGTTGCAGCCGAAAGCAGCGCCGGCCCGAAGCTTTAACGCAGATGAAGAGCCGAAGCGGCGGCCAGGTGGAATGATGGGATGTTTAGACCTCTGGGGATCCAGAGCGAGATGGAAGGGGGGGTGGGCGGACGGGGGACTGAGTGCGAAAGAAGCTAGAAAGAGACATCATACAGCAGGCGGCTGGGCCTGGGGAACACATTGACCTCGCAGAAGACAAACCTGCTCGCATTAATTGTGTTTCTCCTCCTCTTCCTCTTCTTCTTCTGTCCTCTGTCTGTCCGTCTGTCCCTCGCCTGGTCAGACGGGGTCCTGGAAAATATAAACAGGATGCAGTCTTGTCTGATCATAAATCCCCTCTCGTCTGCTCCCTGGCCCCGAGCCCTGGACCACGTCCGTTCCCCCCCTCCCGCTTTTAGCTCAGAAGAGGAAGCCAAAAAGTTTCACTGTGTGCGTCTGTGTGATGCGTGCACATGTGCATCGGGAATGGTTGTGTGTCTAATACACTGTTACCCAACACTGGGGTTTGGAAACGTGGTTTTGTAACTACTAATCATTGTCCACATTTAGCGTGTAATTCACTCAGAGACGGCCTGTCCTCCCACCTGTAGGGGTTAAAAACCTGCACAGCTGGATGCAAGCTGTAGGCACACATGGCGTTTGCGGCCTCATCCCTGCTCTGCTTTTCTCACACATTCTTCTGTGACTATTTAGCGATGATTGCTCGCAATATTGGGACCAGCAGACGCTGTTTGTTTCTGTTGTGCAAGTCAGAGGAAATTACAAGCAGAGAAAAAGACCAAAAAGATTTCCCTGTGAAATTGGAAATGTTTGCGTACTGTTGCAGGCTTCTGCTATGATTTTGGAAAGTCATTTTGGGAATGTCACACTCCCCTCACAATGAAACTTGAATCTGAATAACATTCTATGCAGATGACGTGCTGCAGAGAGTGAAAAAAAGGTCCATAATCAATCTTCATTTCCTCTCTGACAAAGATAACGACTGAAGTGGTTGTTGAAACAGGAGTCTTATGACAGGGAGGTCATTGGTTTAAATCTTCCGACCGACTTAAAGAGTGGAGGGAGAACAGGAAGATCCTGCAGAAATGCTTACATAGCTTCCTTTGAGCAAGGCACTTGATCACAACTGGTTGGTGTTCAACAATAGAAGCTTTTCCGTGCAGATCTGCGTTGACAGATGGTGAACTGTTGCTTAATGAAGTTGGGAAGTCAGAGGGGCTGCAGATTTACTTTGAATGATATCCTCAATGTTCATCAACATAGGTTTGGATAAGGCCATAATCCAAATGAATTTAACCTGAGAAATTCTTTGTTTTTGTTATTTTCACTTTCTCACATTGGCATACTGGATGGCGTGGAATACAAAAATACCTATGAGCCTAATACGTATTTAGTACTGATTTTCTACACGCCGACTTTTTGGTTTCGGAGCTCCCCAACAAAAGCTCCATATCAGAGGGAAATCACTCGTGTTCGCTTGCAAATAGGCGCCCGAGCACAACGTGCCAGCTGTTCAAAGACGGGTTCCGAGAGGCTCGACCATTGCATCGCAGGAGTTTTCCAGATATCTATTAGGTGAAATATCTGGACCTACTGAAGAGTCCGTCGTGGAAATGCAGCCACAGGTTTAGAGAAAAACTAAAAAATTGATAGTAGACATGCGAAAAAAGGCGATTTTATCAAGCATGTGTGCCAACGGCTACACTTCTCTTGTGTGTTTTCGCATCAAAGCGTGGTTTGGAGACCAGACATACTCATCAGGGTTTCCTCCCCGGTGGAAGATCTTGTAATGTGCGACCCCCTTGTCGCCATCCAACTACAAGACTCTGCTCTAGTACATGTTTGTATGTGTGAACTGGGCTTTACCTCACAATAGTTGCTATGGAGAAGAAACAAGATAAGCAAATCCGATCTGTAGCAAATGCCCAACGTCATGTTATTGGGAACACAACACTTCATCCATCATCATCGTTTTAAGCTTGGTGATTGGAGGTTTTCTCTTCGTCCTTTTGTATTCATACAGACTGACTTCTTTTTTTATCAAAGAACCACATATTCTGAGGCAGCTGCTCCTCTTTTGTGCGGATGATTCAAACAGGAGAGTTTCCTGTCCGTCAAAGCCTTTAAAAAGTGCTCCAACTGCCAGTCACCTCAACGTTATCAATGCAGAACATGAATAGGAACTTTTACTTTTGAAACCCTGGGTGTCTGAAATACACGTTACAGCTTTCTAAGCACCATGCAGGAAGAGTGTGCATGTTTAATAGCTCCTCCTTTGAATAAAGACACATTTTTTTTTGTGACTTGTGCTTTAGAAATATGTGTTGTGTCTGTACTCACTCATCACCTCGGCATTTTGCAGAGCTGTCTTTGCCCAGATCTTTTCTCCTCCACATCAATCTGCTGTGAACCTTTTTTTGCGAGACGAAACAAAGGCTCATACTTGATATTGACGCATCAGTGTTTGTTTTGCATTCGTCTCTTTTTTTTGTTCAGATGCCGAGGGTATTCAAACCTTAAGCGCCTCAATTACGCTTCCCTTCCCTTCGGCCTCTTTTTATCCCCCCCAATAATGCGGGACCAATTATTTTTTGCGGTCAAAAGGGGAATTAGTGTTCATTTTGAGATTTACATTCGCTGGGCGTGTATCATCACAGCGTGTATGAGCCTGAATGTTTTGAGTAAAACGTTGGACTGGTTTCTTGTGGGTTTGGAATGAAAACCCTAAAGCCACAACAACACGGGCAGCGCTTCTTGAGGCAAACAAACAGCAGCTTCATATCCCTTTTTTTTTTTTGCCTCAACTTGCATGCTTTTATTTCCTAAATGATTGGCCCATTTCTGCTGTTATATGTGGAACCGGAATTTATTTAACACTCAACTCCCTCTACAGGTTTGCATGCACTGAGGCGAGCACTGGGAGGTTCCCACCAACCGTCAGACCAGCAGCTGACTGGGACGGTGACCGTCACTCTGCAGGACCTCCAGTGGGCCATGTCTGTCGTGAAGCCGAGCGCCATGAGGGAGGTCGCTATCGATGTCCCCAAGGTACAGTTACCTCTCTCGACCCCCCCCTCCCCGCGCGCCTCTCCGTTGCCCGCATCCACTCACGAACACACTGTCACCTTCTGTTTTTAGACTAGTAGGATATCAAGCAACATGGCTTTGTTTTTAAACACAGTTATAGCAGACCTTCTATGACCAACCAGCAGCATGCACACTGCAAACTCTGCACCAACAGTTCAAGGGTACTACCTCCGGAGCAGGAACTAAATATAGTCCCTGGTTCCACTGGTCCAAACACAGGAAATGTTCCTGAAATGGTTCCTGGTCCCCTGGAAAAGTCCCTGTCGTGATACAACAGTGTGAAAATGAAGGGCCGTCTGCAGTCATTGTAGTCAGGGAATAAAAGAAAAGACATAAAATTGCAAAATTTATGCCTTCCAGGCCTGACAGACATAGATCTTAAATCTTGCAAAAATGTGTCTGTGCTTTGTGTTTATTTAGCCAAGAGGGGTTAAAGAAATGCAGCTGGTCAGAAGAAGTTGTTAAAGTTTATTAGCGCCTTTCTAGAACAGACATCACAAAGTGAAAGACAAATGAACCAGACATGAAATACAGACACAATATCACTATGTATGAATAGTATACATGATTAAACAAAAGTGTTAACAGGTGGGTCTGGAGCTGCTTTTTAAAGGTGTACGCAGATCTTAAATCCAGCGGGATGGAGTTCTTAAGTTTAAGGCTTTAGTCTTACATTTAAGTATGATAAATGATGGTAAGGACTACATAGGGTTTAGAACAAGGTATATTGAGCCGTGATCGGAAGACATCTGAGAACTACTTTTGATAGAAGGCTAACAAATGACAGAATTTGATAAAGAGCCAGAGTTGAGACAATTGTGTTACATAAGACAATTTGGAGGATCTGGTCAAAAGGGCAATCCAATGGAGAGTTAAGGAGAAGACAGTTAATTGGTCTTCCCAATCAAATGTAGAAAAAAACCAAGATGAACTAAGAGAAAAAGAGAAAAAGATGTGTAACATTCCAGACTTTGCTGAGGGGAAAACCATGAAAGGGAAACAATAATCATTAAGAGGCCTTCCTGTCTAGTTTATGACATCATCCTTAATGACACAATCTGTGTCGGATGCTTTGTTTTGCAATCAGCATTAGTTGCGTCTCATTTGCGTTCAACTTAGCGACGGCCCTGTGAGGAAGCAGACCGGTTTACATCCCTCAGTCGCTGCTTCATTTAAAGCTCAAAACAAATTTCAAACCCAAAACAGCGTCACCACCTATTGCCGCGAGAAAAAAACTCCAACTAAAAGCTCATCAACAGCGGCTCCATTTTCAGAAATTCCCTGAACTGCTCCGAGGACCGCTGGCCACTGAATCACCAGCACTTAAAAGATGGGGTCAGGCCGAGGAAGAGTGGAAACGACCCTGTGGCCATTTTTACCCTTCCACTGCAATGAAGATGAATCGCTCTGCTCTCTGCGGATGGAGAGAGAGAGAGAGAGGGAAGGAGGGAAGGAGGGGAGGGAGGGATGAGAGGACAGTGGTGAGACTCCAGGATGTTTTGGAGTTTGCATGTGCAAGACATAACGGACAGGAAGAGGGCTAACATCATCCTCCACCGGTAATTGAAAGCAGATCGGGTCGCTGACTGTTCCTGCCAGCGACCCAAAAAAAAAAAAAAAAAAAGAGAGAGAAAGAGGAGGAGGAGAAGAAGAAATGTCCTTCCTATCCCTTCACCCCCCCCAACCGCCTCCCCTCTCCCCTCTGCAGCACTCCGCACTGAGCTCACCCAGAGACGTTCAGTCCTTGCGGCCGGTTCCTGGAAGCAGCAGAGAGGGAGTGAGTTTGGAGTTTGGAGGGTTTTGTTTTTTTTTTTTTTTTTTTTTTTTCTATCCCCCTAGCGCAGCTCAGCTGAAAGGCCAGCCGCAGAGCCCCGGACTTGATTATATCCACATGAGTGCAAACATTTGTTTCTAATCCATTTTATATAAGAAACTTCCAGTGGTGCCGGATGAATACAAGCCCCGAGTTCCTCTGGAACGCTCTCAGATCACGTATCCAGAGGGTTGAGTTTTTGCACATTACGTTATATTTACATGAAAATAAATTTGATAGGTCATTCTTAATCCTTTGTTTGTTTTGTGACAAGAATCTCTTCCTCTTTTGGACATCTTACTCGTTAACCCAGCACATCTTTTTTTTTTTTTTTTTTTTTTTTTAAATAATCATCTTTAACTGTGCAGTCTGGCTTTAATATTTTCATTTGGCAGCTGTATAACAAGCCCATTTATTCCTCCTTTTAAAACGTACTCCTCGTCTCCCTTCAGTTTTTTTTTTGTCTGAGAAGTCCCCCACACCCTCCTTTCAACCCCATCAAAGGGCCAGAGCCTGAGAGGCCCCTTGTAAAGTTCAGAAAACAACAGTAAAAGATAATAACTGGGTCTCGTACCAAAAGAGAGGGAGGGGAGGAAGGGGGGGGGAGAGAACGCAGCACGGCAAGGTGTGAGTCAAAGCATTACCTTCTAATTCCACAGACGCTTCGTTCGGGACAAAAAGCACCTTGCAATTAATGTTTCTTTATATTGTCGTTTCTTACAATGACTCCTTAAAGTCTGCAGAGAAAAAAAAACAACAAAACAGAGGAAGATGTGACTTCACAGTTTTGTTCTGCACATCTGCTTCCTTAGTGGAAAAAGGGGATGATTGGCAGGTCTCAGGATGTTGAAGGCAAACTCAGAGGGACGAGACATTCAAAGACACAAAACCACTGAATCTGGTTCAGATCACAGGTCATTCCTAGCATTTGTTTTTGATTTGTGTTCTATGTCTGATGAGCGGCGTTTACTCGTTACAGTTTGGCTTCAAATGATAGGAGTTTGTCTTCAGAGTTGTCCACATTACTTACAACATGAAGACCCTTCATGTAATATTTTGTAAGCCTTCGATAAGTGTTTTTGGAAGTGTGACATTTGACAACTTTAGAACAAGGCTCCTTTTTTTTTTTTTTGTTGTCTTACTGTTTTAGATTATTGACTAGAGACACATCTTAAATACCGATGTTGAATGGCCCTGAGCTTCTAATTATGATGCTCTATCTGTAACACTCTAACTTTTAGTTCTGAACGTGTGAGGGACAGCGTTTCCGTTTCGACTTGTTACATGTATAGCGTCTCTTCAAAATAAACTTCACAGGAAGTTAGGTTTCGGCAACAAAAGCAGGAACAGAGCATCGTTGACGTTAACTTGACTGACTAACGTCTCGTTTCATTTGCCCTGACAGCTTAATGCTTACGCGGATGGGTTTACATTGAAGTTCGTTTAAAGCCTGGTGCGTTGTTGGTTTCAGACTCTGGGAGGCACCGACCAACCGTCAGTATTTGATGAGACCGGGTTCGAGCTACTGGAACAAAGACACTACAGGACAGACATCCTCATACCGTCGTCCAATTTGCCTTCGATTTGGTTTTTTTCTGGGCTCAACACAATATTCACAATATGGAGTACAACATGGAACTATCTTGTGAAATGAATGCTGTGAATCAGCTCCTTGAAAGCACCAGCCACATTAGTTGACATCCTGCAGTGAAATAAATGGCAGTGGAAGTATGAGGTCACTCTATCAGACTTTAAATGAGTCCAAATGATGTCAAACAAACCGTTAAGGGAACAATCTGAGCCAGAATCACCACCAGCATGAGTTTGCTCAGCTGTCACGAAACTAACGATGTTCAAACTTTCCAATACTTTGGGAACTCGAAGTCTAATAAGGATCAACTCCATTACATGATTGGCAAAAATGTGAAACTATCAAAAGCTCTGGCAAGTGATTAAGTAGTTACAGCTTGTTTAGGTCGACATTGAATTTAGCCTTTTTTCATATCTCTGTCCATTAAATGCATCCTGCTGTAATTTAGGTGCAGCCACAGAACATATTTTTGTATCACGTCTCTTCTGTCTCCTTTTCTTTTATTCACTCCTCCTCCTGCTCACCTGTTCCCTTCACTTCTCTTAATAATCCTGTTCTACTGGTGCTCTCTTTTGTCTGCTCTTTTGATTTCATTTCATTCCTCTCTGGACCTTTTTAAAAAATGAGCGTTCTGGTTCGCTCGCCTGCTTCCGTCCTATCTCCTTATCTCCGCAACTTCCGCCCAGGCCCTTGGTTTCCCCACAACGGATATCTTATAAAAAGATCACTCCTCTTCTCTCTCTCCCTTCCTCCCCTCCCTTACATCCATCCATCCTTTCCTCCCTCCCTCTCTCTCTCTCTCTCTCTCTCTCTCTCGGCGCTGTCCATAAATTGTTCGGTATTTACAGTATGTGGCCAGACGCCAGGTTTCCATTAGGTGCTTTTCGTTCCCCGGAGACGGCGCCGGTGGCCTGGGATGTGTTACCTCTGGATGGAGAGCAGGAGGAGGGTGAGGGGGAGAAAGAGAGGGAGAGAGAGAGAGAGAGAGAGGAGTGGTAAGCAGCAGTATTTAAGGGAGGGAGCGAGAGATGGCGTGATAGTGAGGGTCAAGTGAGAGAAGAAAGAAGGATGGCAGCGCAGTAGAGATGAGACAGATAAGAAACAGAGAGAAGGGGGAAGAAAAGGAGAGGAAGGAAGAGGAACACTGCATTTACATGCTCTGTTGGCTTTCTGCAGCTATCTGATCAAGGCTACAGTAGATTATTTTGATTATTCTGTCCGTGTGTCCAACGCCCATCAACGTTCCCAAATAGTCAAATAGCTTTTTACAGTCAAAATCTAACACATATTATGTTTACAATCATAGAAAATAAAGATGACTAGCAAATATTCATATTTAAAAAGCCTGAAACAAAAAACTGATTTCTTAATTGTCTATACATGTTTAATATAAACCCAGCCTCAGTATCAGGGTAGGTATGAGAGAAACCTGATTTCTTCAGCTAGATTTCTGATGATTTCTCGGCCTGGTATATACATTAATTGGTTTCTAATGGACATTTTACACATACTCGTGACAGTGCATCATCGTATTCAAAATGAGTTCAACCAACATGAAAGTTAACACAAAGTTTCGAACCGCTGAACTTTACTGTCTTCTCTTAGTTGCTTCACTGATTACAGCAGTTACAAAGAGAAAGGCAAAATCAAAGCAGTGAATAAGATTTCTCTTATGAGTCAACCTTTTTAAAAACACCTGATCCTACAATTCCCATAATGCAACTTTACTTAAACTTTCCCTGCCGGTTTAATTTCCTCATCTTCCAAGCTCCAGCCCCTCAGGTGGTTTCCCCCACAACGGTTCATATGATATCTTATAAAAAGTTACACATTTTTTGTGTGTTTTTCATGAAAAACAGTCCAGCAACATATATCATTTTCCGTTTGTTACATGCATGAAGTCTTTTTCAAAATAAAGTTCCGTCTTCACAGGAAACAAATCAGTAAGTTTTAAGCAACAAAATTACTCGGTTAGGTTTACGGAAAGTTCGTAGCTTGGGTTTAATAACTACAGAAGTGCTGTTACTGAAGTACGCATGTTACCTGACAAATAATCAACCTCACCCTGGAAAACAACTGGTGGTCTCCTGGGTTAAAGACTCTTTTTTTGTTGACACAAAGTCGCCTCTATAAATCTGAATACGTTGGTTACCAGCACTGAGCTGTCCTGTCTACACTGAAAAGGGATGCAACTACAAAAAGAATATTGAAATTGAGTTTGTGATATCCTGACTTTTCATCCAATGTGACAAGCTTTAAAAAAAATGCTGCATCTTACAACTCCCATTATACAACTCAAAAGCATCTTTTCTCAAACCTAGATTGCTTGTTAAATGCCCTCATCTTTCAAACTCCACCCATCCGCCTGCCTCATTGGGGTTATTTTTTTTGTACGACTTCCTGCATAACCTGATTTCTCCCAGTAACCAGGTTTTTTCTGTGCATGTAAATGTACTTAGAGTGAGATAGAGAGACAAGGGAGGGCAGAAAGAAAAGGAGTGCAGGAGATAAGATGCAGGAGGAACGTAAAGATAGGGAGAAAGAGAGGATATGAAGGTAGATGAAAGATGGGGGAAGAAGGGAGGGAATAATGGACTAGTAATGAAGAAAGAGAGACAGGAAGGATGAGATAGAGGTCTGAGAGGGTTTTGGATGAGGGCTTCTCTTTTTTTATCTGCTTTATCTCCTCCGGTTGTTCACCGGCGGACTCTCTGCCTCTCTCCCTCCCTCCCTCCCTCCCTCCATCTGTCAGACAGACAGCTGTTGGCCGACTCCGTCCAGAGTCTCCCCGGTTCAACCCGATCCCTCAGTTCCTCCATCTCCATCCAAATATGCTTTTAGATTTCACCTCCCTTCCTCCTCCAACTCCCACTCCCCCCCCACTGACCCCGTCACCCGTCTGGAAGAACTCGCAACTCTCTGAGAGTTACTCGGGCGGTCAGGAAGGTCCTCCTCGGTGTTACATGAGAACATCAGTGACATCAGCGAGCAATCACAGTTTGTTTGGTCCGTTGCGTTTCTTGTTGGCGATGTGTTTTTGGTTTTGAGCGGCCGGAGATTATGACTGTTTGATACTTCCGAAGATCCGGAGGGAGAGCAGAGTATTAGTCCAATGATGATCATCTATCAGTGCTTGGCCTCGTGATGCATTTTGTGTGATTGCATGTTATTGTGTGATTGATTAATACCACTGACCCTGATGCAATCTAATTCATCACTTTGATTGGATTCCAGACAGATTGGCACTCTTCCTCTCCTGTTACTACGGCTTGTTATTTTTCCTTTTGATTATTCCATTACTACTTGTTGTTGTTGTTAATATTCTTCTTCTTTTTAATCCTCTTTCTTCTTCTTCTTCTTCTTCTTCTTCTTCTTCTTCTTCTTCTTCTTCTTCTTCTTCTTCTTCTTCTTCTTCTTCTTCTTCTTCTCTTTATCCTCCTCTTCCTTCTTCTTCTTCTCCTTCTCCTTCTTCTCCTTCTCCCCTTCCTTCTTCTCCTTCTCCTTCCCTCTTTCTTCTTCTCAATCTCCTCCTCCTTCTTCTTCCACTTCTTCTACTCCTCTTCCTCTTCACCCTCCTTCTTCTCCTTCCTTATTAATATTTTTATCTTTTACATTTTTTTATGAATATCTATGCCAAACTCTTATGTTGCGTTCATGTACCCTTGATGTTACATTAAATACTAAGGTTATGAGATACTGATTTGTCTGTGTATTTGGAAGAAAATAAAGATTACAGGGTCGTTTACATGCATCATGAAGCTTGCACCAGAACTGCAATGTAAATGTAAATAAAAAAAGCAGTTCTTCAACTTAAAGCTAAATTCTGAGTATCCTGACTTTACGTCGTCTCCTCCTCTAGGTCCGCTGGTCGGACGTAGGCGGGATGGAGGAGGTGAAGCTGAAGCTGAAGCAGGCCGTGGAGTGGCCTCTGAGGCACCCTGAGGCCTTCACCCGCATGGGGATCCAGCCACCCAAAGGAGTCCTGCTGTACGGGCCCCCAGGCTGCTCCAAGACCATGATAGCCAAGGCCCTGGCTAATGAAAGTGGACTCAACTTCCTGGCTGTCAAAGTGAGTTTTCATCAATGAGTCTTAATTATGTTTTCTAGGAATGAGTATCTTTTATCTTCTTTGTCTTGTGTGCAGCGTACGGTGATACTGGGTTAAATGTTTTTCTTCATATCATATTCTGGTTGAGTAATCTGCCAAAACACTGTATTATGACTCAGTGGAAAAAACAGAGATTGGAGCTCATCCAAAACTCATGCAATGCAGGTTTAGTGATAACCGACATGATATCAAGTTCTCAGTAGTGACAATTAGCTTGACGACTGATAAGATAAGATAAGATAAGATAAGATAATCCTTTATTAGTCCCGCAGCGGGGAAATTTACAAGATTACAGCAGCAAAGAGGATAGTGCAAACAAGAGACATAGTAAATAAAAAAACACAAGATCAAAATAATCAAATGAGCAATAAAAAACAGTAAAGAACAGTAAAGAACAGTAGAGAATCCACAGTAATATTATATATACAGACTATTATAAATATTGTATTGCACAGTGTATTAGTGTATTAGTGTCGTTGATTCAATCTCGTCTTATAGTAAAAGACCAGTTCAGATCAACCTTTGTATAAAAATATTATAATCGGTGCAAATAGCATAGGCAGTTCCCAAACTTTTACTAAAAATCACCTAACCAAATTGAAATGAGAGTAATTTGCATAAACCAAACTTCTCACCTTTCCTGATAAAGAGAAAAAACTGATTAAATGTACTTTTTTTTATCATTTTGTATTTCAAAATTTAGCAGAGAGCTTGAATAGTTGTTACCCCTAAGAAACCAAAGTTTACCTTCGTTTTCCATTAACATTAATTTAGCAGCAAACAACGATTAGCTGTGTAAATATCCAGAGGAGAAATGTCTACCTGGGCAGAGAATGAACTCTCTCCCTCTGTTTTTGTTGTAATTAGAGCTTCTCTGTTTTTTATTGGACCGGCGGCACATGCACGTTATGAAGCTGCTGGCCCTCCACCACGCTATGAGTGATCTCCCACACAGCATCCTGGAAGCTAGATGGCTTCAGCTGAAGTCATCCTTCCAGATTTTCCTCTATGGAAAAATACACCTTCTTCAAAAGAAATATACTGTAGTCAGAGCCTTCATCTCACACTTCAGATAACTAAATATTTAACGACATTTTAGCCTACTCGATGTTTTAGGTAGCGAGCGTTAGCAGGATAAGTTTCAAGCTAATAATGACGTTACATGGATTTAGGTCACTCCGCAGACGGAATAAAGCTCCTTACCAAGCTAAATACGTTACTAATGTTAATAATGTTACTCTATGCTGTAAAAAATAAATAGCCCAACAAACAAACAAACAAAGTAATAGCGAAGATGTTCAGCCTTGGCCGCTGCTTGTCTAGCTTACTGACCTTGTACCATGACGTTGTTCACTAAAGGGTAACTTTATTGGGTAAAGGTGAGGTGTGGCTGATGCCTCCATATGTTTTGGTCTGAGAGGCTTGCGCTCTAGTGCAACATCTAGTGGTTAAAGTCATAATTGAACCTTTAAGTAGCTTTAAGTTTGGAAAAAAACCATCTTATTCAAATCTGACTGACAGTATCGGTATTAACGCTATATATAAAGAAGTCTTCGTTTGAGCTTCATGATTTTGGCACAGAGTTAAATACTGAAACCAAAGATGTTTCTTTTTTAGCTGCACCATCCAATCAAAGGGAAATATTCAGGTGCATCATTTTATGCACTTTATGATCTGTGGGTTATGTAATGAGTGGGCCGATCGATGCATCAGTTGGATTTTGCACGACACATTTGCACATATTCCATATTCCATGTTACACAGTATAACCAACGTGCCAGAGTTTAGTGGAGATGTTCCCCTGATGACCTGGAGGCGTGGGTCTGACTGCCCAACTTCCTCTACACAAAGCTTCCCCTGTCTGACCTTTGACCCCGTGTTTGTCCCCTCTCATTCATCACCCCATCCTCTCTGCCCACCCGCACCAACCCCCCCTCTGTCACCGGCACCTCTGTCCATTCAGGCCCGGGTGACAGAGATTGATTGATCAGCTTGTTGGATTTCTGATCAGTAAACATTTCAAGAGCCGTTGCCATGCGAGACAGGAAGCTCCGACAGAATCTCTCAACCGGGGTCATTTAAGCCATCGGCAAAGGCCGGCGTGATTTGCAAGCTGCTTTATGTTTGTTTTATTTTATTTCGCTTTAAGATGTTGTGGGTTTGCACAGGGAAAGAATCTTTGTGTTTTCTTGAAACATAGTTTTTCTTCATCCTCCAATTACATCTAAACTTTACTCTTATCCAGACCAACTTCCGAATGACCTTAAATTTGAATATGCTCATTATAGGACAATAAATTGAATGTAAAATTCTAATATTGTAAAACATAAAAAGATTATAGTTTTTGGTTGAATGCATGAACTTTGCATGTGTGTGGAATTCACTGACTTTGTGTTTGATACAAAGGTGATAGAAAAAAACCCAAAAGATTTGTTCTAGAATCTCGTGCAGCAGTTTTCAAGTTTTGTAAAGGTTAAAAAACATCCTGTCCCCGCTGCTTAAAGCCGCTCTCCAGCATCTGCAATAACAGTATCAGGTTTTTCCAGTGCAGCGGTTGCTTTGACATAGATACGTTATCCAGATTTAAATGTGGATACTTTAAGGCTCAGCCTGTTTCCTCTGTGTGAAAAAGCCCTATTATCATCTTGTCAATTTCAGTTTCCTCCCACTGCAGCCACTCAAACACACACACACACACACACACACACACACACACACACACACACACACACACACACACACACACACACACACACACACACACACTCACACTCGCAGTCAGCTCGTATCTCTACACTGTCAATGGTTGTCCAGCCGTCGGCTCTGCCTCGGAGAGAGGAGCCTGGGATTAATGAGTCAACCTCCACACTTACTGCAGGAGACAAAAGGGCTGGGAGTTAAGTGTCGTCTCCTCCGTCAGCCCAGAGGTGTTGAAAGGGTGGATTGCAGGGGAGGAAGTTCTTCTTAGGGGCTGAGTGGATGTTTAGAAGAGGGAGGAATGGATGAGGGAGAGGGAGAGGAGAGCAAGAGGGTACAGGAGGTTCAGTTTATAGTAGTAGTCGTAAAAGTAAGATTAGTGGTGGTAGTTGTGCAGGTAGTGTTAGTTGGAGTAGTTGAAGCAGGTTTTGGGGCAGTATTTGTAGAAATGTCCGCACTAACCAGGCCATAACTGAAAAATGCAGTCAGTGTATGAAAACCGCATGCAGCTTACGTGTCTTTGTGACATTTCTGAGAGGTTTCTGTTCCATACTAAAATACCTAAACGACAAGAAAGGGGCTTTATCTTTTCTTCATGGTTTTGGAACATGAAATGATTCGATTTCAGAATATACACTAGACGCCGTTTTGAGCCTAGCCACTCCTATTGCAAAGAATTCAAAAAAGAAAAAACGTGAACAAAGCTGTTGCTATCAATCCCCTGCAGTTGTCGTGTCAATAGCACGGTATTGAGATATCATTGGTTATTGCGACGTAACCAATGCAGGTTTACGCAGATTTGATATTTACGAAACAAATCTACTTTGTTCGGCTCAGGAAAAGATCATAGTTTGGGTTGAAATAAGTACACTTGTTATGTAACTGACATTCAGTAGGTTATGGAAGTTATGTAACAAAACTACGGTCAAATAAGTCAAAGTTGACTTGGTTTCTCCCATGACATGAACAGCGGTCTCCTGGGTGAAAGTCTTGTGTTTGTTTGATCCAGACATCACCCCGTTCACACCCTTTCCCTTTGACTTTCTCCCTCTTTATACCACATCAGCTGCTCTAAACATCTACTAATGACGCTGATGGGTTCACATTGGAGTTGGTTGAAAGCCCGTCGCTTCTCATTCAGACGCTAAAGGTTGCCCTCACTGTTTAAAATGCTGAAACTGTGGTATTTGACTATTTTGGGAGTGAGATAGGGTTGGAAAAAAACAGGTGTTTTGCAACTCAAAAACATTATTTCAGTGTCAAAGTGGAGAGAAATAGCATGTTTTCATGATTCAGCGTATAAATACTGTAGTTTTGGTATCAGTGGTAGTTATAAGAGTAAAGCAGCAGCATCTAAATATGTACTTATAGTAACACACTAATTCCAGCTGTCAATCTTGCACACATAAACTAAACTACATGTTTTGTTCACATGAGAGCATACCAAAGATCAGATTCCATTAGATGTGTAGTGATAGTAGCAGTAGTTTTAACAGTTTAATAACAATAGCAGTGGTAGTAGCTGTACTAGCACACTGTTATGCTATCAATGGCGGTGGAAGGCAGTCGTAGTAAACATGGTACTGTAGTGTTCACACACTGGGAAATTTCTTCATTTGCCAGCTGAACCACAGATGTTACACACAGACATAAACCAGTACACAGTGTACCGTGAACATAGACACAGCACACCACACACACACACACACACACACACACAGAGTCACACACACACTCGCTGTCCTTCATGACATTCTCACGCTGTGTTATCACTGTTTCACTGTGTTCCTCTTTTTAATCTCCTCGAGATGCCACAGAGCAGCAGCTGCTCCTCTGCTCCGTCAGAATGTGAGCTCTCAGTTCAAACCGTCTACAAACACGGTGCCACCAGATGACACTTCACACAACGTAACCCATGATGAGTCATGTGGGTCGTGAAGATGAAAGCGGTTATTAACCCATTCCTTTAACTGACGCCTTAGTCATCATGGTCATAGTGCTCGTATCAGGTTTTATATCTTATCTATAGTTGTTTCACTCATAGAGACATGTAGCATTGCTATAGCTTAGAAGTTAATTAGGGTGTATGAACCATTATCCCCTTAACAAACAGAAAACACAGCTTATTCTCACACCCCCCACATGCACACATATACACACACATACACATCTCCACAAATCACATGTTCTTTCTTTTTTGTTGTTGATAATGTATTGTTATTGTTGTTGTTATACATCATATCTTGTTAAAATACTTTGCCATCAATATTACGGAGTCATATATTATGTATATTTATTTTGTGTTCTCTATAATACTGTGAAATTTGAATATTATAAAGGTGGAGGCTTCTAATAAGCCTGTGGTTTGTCTGCCTCTACCTGCACTGTGATATTATTATCTTTTATAATTGTGTATTTATTAAATTGTGCAAAATAGAAAAAAACAAAACTAAAACTGAACTAAACTGTCGTCTGTAGGGGTCCGTTAGTTCAGCCTGAAACACTCTAGCATAATAATTACTATAACGTTCAGTACCTAAACATTTCTAGTTGTCAGCATGTCAAATTAAAGACCAAATCTTCAATTATGTTTTAAATTCTTACTTTTTTTAGGGTCCAGAATTACTGAGCAAGTATGTTGGAGAGTCTGAAAGAGCCGTGAGAGAGGTAAGTACATTTACCCTCCGCTACCTGATCATTACAGTTAAAGTTTTGTTATTACTATTGTTACGTTGACGTAAAGAAATGCAAACCACATTGTTTCCTTGACCCCCGTTAACAAACTATTTTTAGAGATGTAATTTCTGACCCTAACTTATTTCCTGTGGGTCATGTGTTTGTGCTGAGGATGATTCATCGGTCCTGTTTTCCTCTCCTCCATTGTTGCTCACTCCGCTTGCAGGTGTTTAGGAAGGCGAGGGCCGTCGCTCCCTCCATCGTCTTCTTTGATGAGATCGACGCCCTCGCCAGTGAAAGAGGAAGGTACGCACTGTCGCTTTAAGAGGTCTAGAAATAGAAGAAAAGAAGCCAAGAGGCTGCAAAATTAAAAACAAGTTCACCGCTGCTGGTCACTGTTTTCTGTTTTTAGCACTGTGGTGGTTCATTGTCCAGCGATGACAAAACGCACAGTCATCTCTGCGGTCTGCTTTAATTAACCATCCGTCGCCCCGCGTCCCAGCTTGTCTCACAAAGATTCACTTATGAATGGACGGAGCAAACATCCCCCCCAAAAAAAGGTCTGCATGACTTTTGCTATCAAAGCCGGCCACTCGGTTTCCCACCGTGTCCCCTCTCAGACTTTTTGCAGCTTTTTTTACGCCACCGGCGAACACAGAACAGTGTTGTCCGGAGGCGCTTTAGTGGGATGGCACTGGGAACATCTGTGGCTTAAAGGAAAGAGGACAGGGGGGGGGCGGACAGAGGACACAGACCGGAGGAGGACAAACACTTCATTGTGCCCGTCCACGGCAGATGGGGAAGGCCAAATATGCAGCGTGCTTCCTGGTAAACCAGTCGATGAAACTAAACGTTGTAGGAAGGAGCACGGAAAGGCCAACGGGCCGACGCCACAGCTTCTATGTGGGTCAGACGCTTTAAAGAGCTACACACAATCCAGGGTTAGGGTTATAGCAGTATTGGACATGTAAACGTCCAACTTTTCTGAACTATTCCATCTCATCTTTTCTTATTAGATTCGCCACCGTTCATTAAAGTTTTCAATATTTCTTAACATAAATATTAGTTTTCTCCTATAAGACAAAATATTTTTTTATAAATGCCAAATAACCAACTGGAGGTGAACCAGTTAAATTGATACGTTGACACATTTTATTATAAACGATACAGATTCAATACAGTCATAACAATATACGTATAATTACTATAATAATAATTACTACTTCTGAGAGTGAAATGTCTGATCGACACTGTTCAGGTTAATATCTAACAATTATATAAAATTTTGGAATTAGATCCATATATTTTATTTAAATATTTACAGCATATTGTGTATACTAGATATATAATTTTTTTTTTCTTTAAAAACTTCCATATTGTCAACACTGATAGCTGAATCACTCTAAAGTTTTGTTTCAGCTCATAATATTTAGTTAGCATCACTTTTCACTAACATTTCTCAAATGAGTACACCACACTGGCTAACGGTTATAAAATCATGTTTCCAGAATCTAAACAAAATTGAGAAAGAAAAATAAGAATTGCTCTTGAAACAAATGTTTATTTTATGAATAACATTCCAACGATTCGTGCAACCACTGCTAACTTGTCCATACATGGTCTCAATAGTTGTTGTTTTTTAAGATAGACGGGATGTTTTGTAATTTAACAGGACTACAAGTCCTCTTTTCAAGTATCGTTATTGTTGAAGCTCTTTTTCTACCCTTATATCCAAAACCACTTCACTCTTTCAAACAACGTATCTAGATCAGTCAGGTCATCCAGTAGACGGCTCTTTGGAATATGCATTCTTTTCTGAACTCAAACCTCAAACACAGTTTTTGTACTTTGATGTTCAGCTCAGTATCGACTCACTTCCCCTGAACATTAAACTCTATTGCAACTTGTCTTCATCACTCAATTTTTTGCAGTTGTACTCTAAATCCTCCATGCGGCTGCAGCCACGATGGACGTGTGTCTGGACCCGCGCCTCGAGGCCACTCGCCATTCAAAAAAATATTGCACTTAGCGCTGATCCAGAATCGTTATTTATTGGTCTTCACTTCCTGCCATGTTTAATCAATGAAGTGGCTCACGCACGCCGGCAAGAATTCAAAACTGTTGACACAACCAGACCAGACCAGCCTCTGCTGTATAGTGTGTGTGTGTGTGTGTGTGTGTGTGTGTGTGTGTGTGTGTGTGTGTGTGTGTGTGTGTGTGTGTGTGTGTGTGTGTGTGTGTGTGTGTGTGTGTGTGTGTGTGTGTGTGTGTGTGTGTGTGTGTGTGTGTGTGTGTTTATTTTTCCCCTCTGGAGGCAGGAGATGAGAAGCACCTGTAAATCTGTCAGCCTACCTGCCACGAGTCTAAACTGGTGGAATGAAATGAAGAAGACAGAAGGAAGACAGGAAGAGAGGCAATCTAGGGGGGGGAGACAAAAACAGACAGTGAATATCAGACGCAGAGACTGACGAATGAAAAAAGACAAAAAACATATTCAGGATCGACTGAATTGATAATAAACTGACTGCATTCCTGAAAAGAAAGAAAAGATAAAGAAGATAATTACGATAAAGAAGTTGGATTTATAAAGAACAACGAATGAAAGCGAGTTAAAGATTCAATGAAAGTCGGAAGCTTTCTTTCTGTCCCTCCTCACTGTTTTTCCGTCACCTTCATCTTCCCCCTCTCTTTCTAACATCCTCTGTCCTTTTGTCTCTCCCTCTACTGCTCCCTCTCTCTCACCCCACTTTCTCTCACCACGTTTATTCTCTCCCACCTCACATTCTCTCTTTCATAACCCCGTCTCTCTCTCCCAGATTCATCGCTCTCTGTCCTCCTTTCCCTAATCCTCCTTCCTCTTCTCCCCACACTATCTCCCCCCTCACCCAAACTGTCTCCCCCCTCTGGCTCTGTCTCTCCCTTCATATCTCAGTGACAGAGCTCCTTTGTGTTGCTCTGCGGCCTTGTCTCTGCTAATGACGCCTGGCACTTCCGCTGGCCCTGTCAACAGAGACTGTGTGTGTGTGTGTGTGTGTGTGTGTGTGTGTGTGTGTGTGTGTGTGTGTGTGTGTGTGTGTGTGTGTGTGTGTGTGTGTGTGTGTGTGTGTGTGTGTGTGTGTGTGTGTGTGTGTGTGTGTGTGTGTGTGTGTGAAGGCTGGCTGTCTGCACCGCGTTATGGAAAATAACCACCTTGTGATGCAGCGACCAACACATTGATGAGTTTCTTAAAGGAGAAAGCTGCAGATATTACAGACTATAATTTCCTCACTGTCAACACGTCCGACTGAAAGTAATGCTGGTGCAGCCTGATGTGTGTTACTCCCTCATGTGCTATAGAGCTCCATTTAAAAACAAAAAACACATCGATGTTCTATCATTACCATGAACACACACTGTAGTTTGAGTAGTGCACCGTCCTGCTGCCCCAAATACTCACTAGAGCATCAAATATATGCTCATCCGCTGCTGAAAATAGTCCCCATCAAATGCAATATTTACTGCTGTTAGCGTTACGTTTGATAAAAACCACAACTGCACAGCTGTTTTTGGAATGGAAGGAAGCCATCCATCTTTAATTCTTATACTACCAATCTTTGGTACACTGAATTACGAGAAAGGCGTGCACGAAAAACATCTGTTTTCAACATCACATCGAGTTCATTAGACATTAGAGGTTAAGAATAACAGGTACTACATAAAGAGGAGGAATGAAGATAAATTAAAGGACTACATTATAGGTCGCTTTATATTTATTTTTCGTTCAAACACCACTTCAATTAATTAAAATATCTGTAATGATTGGACCCAATACAAAATTCACAGTGTTGAAGCAGTCTGGCAGGGTCGATCCTAAAATGCACAGTCACTGCCTCACAGTGTCATTACCATGACAACAAATCTGAATCTACCTGTTAGCTTGTTAAGTGGGGCGGCGGATGCAAACCGGATGATCTACAATGTTGAGGATATTTAATTGAAATTATTTAAGGAAAATCTTATGAAAATGAAAAATGTAGTATTACATATTGCACACCAAATAGCTCATGCTGATGTTAAAGTATGGAGGCCTGGGTGGGATAAACCCCAGCGTTTCCAGCTGAATTGGTTGAGCATAGGCCCTACATTTACAAGTCCAAACAAGGTGACATATTTGTGAACTTTGTCTCAAGGAGGGCTGCTTTATTTGAGAGGGATGACGTGCGTTTCAGATGCGGCTCGGCGGGACGTCATTGGCAGGAAAGCTCACTTTTGCTGCCAAAGCCTTTTTCTGTCTTGAAGACAAATTGTGCTAATGAAAGAACCTGCCATCGGAGCGTCAGTGAAACTGTTCAGATGTTCTCTACGAGCATTCAAGAACTGGCGAATATTTGTCGTTAAGGAATACATCAAATATTAATGACGAAAGAGTAAAGTTTGTGACGTGTGTTGATTTGGACTCCTGTGAGCAGGACATCGCATGCTGCTAAATATTTGTATCCTCCATGCACATTTATTATTTCCCCCCCCTTGTTCCCTTCATTTCCTAACAGCACGCTTTCCGTCCTCCCACTAATCCATCCATCTTGTATCTGTAATTCATCACTTTACACCATCAATAATATCCTTTTTCCCCCAAGTTCCTCACCAATCTACATACGTTCCTTTCCCTCTCCATCATCAATCCTTCCATCCATCAATCTCATCTGCTTCCTTCTCTCTCTCTCTCGATCCCGTCCACTCATCTATCTTGCGTTCTCATCCACCCCTTCAGCTCCTCGGGCTCCGGCGGTGTAGGCGACCGGGTCCTGGCTCAGCTCCTGACAGAGATGGACGGCATCGAGCAGCTCCGGGACGTCACCGTGCTGGCCGCCACCAACCGGCCCGACATGATCGATAAGGTAAACAGACGGCGGCTCGCTGCCTTTTATCTCTCCTTCCTCCTCTTTGGTCCCTGATTGATAAGGTTGAGGAGATGTTGTGTGTTTGTCTCCCCTTGTCTCCTCCTTTCCCTCCCTTCCTCTGTTGTACATGATTGATAAGGTCAAAGGTCGCCTGCTCCGGTCCGTCTTCCTCGACTCTCTTTCTTTGGATCCCGTCGCTGCATTGTTGTGGAGCGGTTGAGATTGATGCGAGAGCGTTTGATTTAGGTTTTCAGGTGCAGTGTTTGTTATTATTTTGCAGCTTTTGTTCATTTAGTTTAGTTTGCTTGGCTAAGTGGAGCCAAATAACTTTCTGCCCTCTTTCAAGAGATCAAACGGTTTTTCATCATCACTGAAAAGGAGAAGGAAATACAGATGTGGCTGTTCCTATTTTAGGAAACAACAGTACAATAGTGCAAATCATGCTTTCCAGACAGTTTATCCTCATGATTTTCCTCTACTGCAACCATGAGTTTAACATTTACAATTTGGATTTAAGTGTCTCAACAACTATTCAATGGATTGCCATGAAATTTGCAACAGACATTCAAGACCTGCTAATACCTGTAAAACGAATGACTGTCCCATCAGTCTCAGCTGCACTTTGTATTAAGTGCTAATTAACAAAAGTTAGCATGCTAACATACTAAACCAGGTTGTTCAGGTTAGCATCAGGATGTTAGCCTGTGAACGTGTTAGCATGCTGACCAGGCGACAACCTCCTGTGTTTGAAAAGTGAAGCCAATGCTGAAGAGACTTAAAGCTGCATTCTCTTTAATGTCCATCAGGGGGCGACTCCTCTGGTTGTATAGAAGTCTATGAGAAAATGACTCTACTTCTCTCTTGATTTATTCCCTCAGTAAACATTGTAAGCATGAGTTTATGGTCTCAATCTCTAGTTTCAAGTCTTCTCCAATACAGCATGATGTTCATTTAGTAAATTAGGGTCCCATTTAGAGCATAATAGACAATAAATATAAGTATTCTTCCGTGATTGACGGGTGTTGTTTGGTCTGGGTGTTGTTGACGTTTTCATTTAACAGCTTTAATCCTTTCACATTGTGTTTTCAGTCCATGAACGTTAATTGTAACATTTTGGTCGCAAGAAAATGTCAAGAAATGATTCAATGTTTGTTTGTACTTAGCTTCACCCTCTTGTGTCACCTCTGGTTGCAAAGAAACAAGATGGCAATGGCCAAAAACCAAGATGGCGGCAGTATGAAAAGGCCGAACTTTAGGCTTCGAAACTGTAGTCCACAAACCAATGGGTGGCTTCACAATGACTACTTTCACTCCTTCTATACAGTCTATGATTCTGATGTTAGCATTTGATGAACATTTCACATCTCATGTTAAGGTTCTAGCTACGGTTGTGAGCATTAATTAAGCTGAAGCCAAGGATCAGCTACAGCAGAGTAACAGCTTCACCTCTGATAGTCAATTTAAAATGCACAACAGGTGGGAGTAAAACATTTATCTCTTCTTTCTTTCTTCTTCCCCCATGACACTCCCCCCCCTCCGTTTTCTATTTTCCACTCTTTTATCTCCTTCTCTTCCTCTTCCCATCCACAAAAGCTTTCTTTGGTCTCTTATCCACCCATCTCCGTCCTAATGAAATTTCCTGAGTGCTGATCAAAGAAGGAGTCTGTGCCTTGTCAGAAAGGACACAGGAAAGGAGAATGTCGTGGTGCTTCTTAAGCTCCTTCTGAGGCCGCCGCCTGTCTCTGTCTTATTTCCTCTTCAACCTTAAATATACTTTTGTACCTCTGATGCTGTACGGACGCGTTTTATACTGAAATGGCATATCAATCATTAAAAGATAATAATATAAATATTAATATTAGTAACAACAGCTCCTTAACTGAACAAGTAATTGCTTTTAAATACATTTTCTTAACCAAATTAACTTTCATTTGGGGAATTCTCTTAGTGATCATTTTTGTCGATCATGGTTATTGGTCAAGAAAACACTTGACTCATGCCTTTTATAATAGGGATCGGGAAAAGTGTTTGAGTTTTTTGAGGCAGCTATCGGAAGCAAAAATGTGTTTCCCATTTATGTGACGTTCTAGATAGAGATGCACCGACAACGGTACTTACATCCGATATCGGTCCTATACTGACTCAAATAGCTGGATCGGGTATCAGTCAGGCCAATCTGGTATTGAATACAATTATTATAGGTAGCAATTCAGTTCATTTATATATTTGTATGCGTTGATTATATTTTCATTTAAAAAGTTAGGATAGCAATGTTTAAGTCAAGCTCACCGGTATCGGATCGATACTCCGTATTGGCTAATACCCAAAGCCCAGGTGTTGCTATAGTTACTGGGAATGAAAAGATGGATCGGTGAATCCCTAGTTTGAGACATCAGATAACTGCAAAAAAAACTTTACTTAAAGACATGTGCCTTACTCTTTCAGCAATTCCATGCAAACATCATTACACATATTCATATACACAATTATGATTTATTTCAACTAAGAAAAGAGCCAAAAAGTCAGCACATTTGCAGCTGTTTAATGTAAACTGTTCACTGCAAATCTATCAGCACCACCACCATCAGTACTTCTTGAAAAAATCCTCCACATACACATTTTGGGTAACAAACCCCCCCCCCCCCAAACACTCCACCACTGCCACCATTTCCAACCCACTTGTGGAGACTTGATCCATCTCTGTGGTCGGGGAATGACAGCAACTTCCTCCACCTCTGCAACTGGTTGCCGTCTCATTTCAAACTTCATTAGCAGCAGGGCGGCTGAGAAACAGCCTGAGTGTGTGTGTGTGTGTGTGTGTGTGTGTGTGTGTGTGTGTGTGTGTGTGTGTGTGTGTGTGTACATCTGAGAAGGGAAGATATGCATAAAGGGGAAAAGACAGAGAGAGAGAAAGAAACTCCTAACAGTAGGGAGGGGGTCAAGCCCCTGGGTGGACAGATGGGAAACCCCAGGAATCCTTCCACAAGCCTCCCTCTCAGGAAGTGGTCTCCCGGGCAGCTGAGAAATCAGATTACCACCTCCTGCCCCCCAGTGTGAATGAGTGTGTGTGTGTGTGTGTGTGTGTGTGTGTGTGTGTGTGTGTGTGTGTGTGTGTGTGTGTGTGTGTGTGTGTGTGTGTGTGTGTGTGTGTGTGTGTGTGTGTGTGTGTGTGTGTGTGTGTGTGTGTGTGTGGTGGTTTAGCAAGGTTCAAGTCATTTGAATGAGGAAACCTATAACATACATTGAGAACGGAAGCTACCAAATGGACAGATCCACCCCCCCCCCCCCCCCCTTGAGGTTTGAGCACCCTACCAGCCTTTTATCGCTCCGACGCCGACTGTCAGTTCACACTGGAGATGGAGGGGGGGTGCATTACCATACCAATGGCAGGATATGATGGGACAAATGAAGATTAATGGGACGCCGGGGTGTCAATGAAGTCATTGTCGAGGCTCCTGCTGAGGAGGCTCCTGGGGGCCTCAGCTGTTTGATGGACGGGTGGAGAAAAGGGGAGAAAGTGGCGTTTACTTTAGTTTGAAGGGAGCAGGCCTGATGTCCATCTTTCAACGACAGCAGCAGCGTGGAGTCAACGAGGTTGTTTTTGAGTTTTAAAACTATTACCTCATCTCATTTAGTCTCTGCAGCCCTTTCATTTCAAATATAAACTAAAGGGTTGTGAAGTCGTATTAATACCTGAAGCCTGTCTTTTATGACTGAGACATCCTGTCCTGCATGCGCACAAAGTCCTCCCGACTTCCTCTGTCCTTTGTATTAAACCGGTGACAAACAGGAGCAGGTAGGCAACAACACGCAGACCTAACGTGACTAATGCAGCTGAATCACATCCCGACAAACGGATAACAAAAGATTGAAGATATAATAGTTTTTAACACAAGCACACAGAGTCCCGCCTCTTCCTCTCGCTTTTGTATCACATTTGATAAATCCTTAGTGCTGACTAACCAGAATAATCTGTTTTTGTGCCAAAACACAAACACACACAAACGCACACTTTGCCCTCGTTAACTCTCCGGTACAATCTGCTACTGCATGTCTAATTGCATTAAAAGTGCATAAGGTGCAGTGGCCAATGTGAGTGGGTTTGTCAATTCCACTACATGATGACACGTCACCAAACAACCCCCCCACCCACCCTTGCACCTCCACCTTAAAAAAAAAAAAAAAAGTCTTACACTTCCTCTTTCCTTTGTATTGCGCCAATCACCCAAGCCCACCTCTGACCCGCCGTGACTGGGCTGTGGTGATTGATTAGCACCACCGGGGATATTTATCCAGCCTGTTCAGTAGGAAGAACCCCCTGTCACTCTGTTTGTGGAGCAGCTGTCCATCGAGCTGATTGTATAAACACTCAGATGTCACTATTTGCCATTTGTAGTTAAAAAACCCCAATTTGACTTTTTCTTTTCTCCTCCAGTTTGTTTCTGTTGGTGGCTTATTCTTCAGGAAAGAGAGTTTCGGTTTATTGTTCATATTTAACCAAATGTGCGTTGGGTTTCATCCATGCTATCAGGAGTACTCACAGCATAGAAGATTACAAGCAGATGGGCTTTTTGTTTAGGACCACTGGTTTCCAACTGGGTTCTTATCAGATCGAGAGGTGAAAACAAAACAGAGGCAATAGAATTAGAGTTGAAAAGGCATTATGTCCGTCCTGATACTCTATAGGATCAATTAACATGGCTGCGATTCCCAGTTGCCAATGGCTGATGAGACTTTGACACTTTTGATATCATGAATAACAGTCAATATAAGGAAAAGAACATAAGATGTGTGGGGGGTTGCAACTCTTAGGTGACATCTTGACATTGGTTGTTTTTTCTTACAGACAGCCAAAATAAATGTTATCTACGATGCTATAAAACACAAAAAAGCAGAATATCTCCACATGCTAGTGCATGACTCAAGGCAAAGGCAAGTATTAGCATGTTAACACGCTAAACTAAATGGTAAATAGTTACCAGCTTAAAGGGATAGTTAGGATTCTTTTTAAGTTTACTTTAGCAAACCATGTTGTATTGAGATCACATTAAGTGCTTTCAGTATTTATAAATAAAGATATTATGATTATTAAAATATAATTACAATGACAAATCATGTCCCGACATTGTGCCAGGATGCTGTTTGAGTCACCAGGTGTGTTGCCATGTTGGAACGATGACAACAAATAAATGGTTGTAACACCTTCCTTCTCGTGAAAGCTGTTTGCCAGATTTTGCCAGATAAATCCCTGACGTCACTTTGCTCTAATTATACATATACAATGTTGAAATTGCAAAATTGGGTGTTAGACAGGTCACAAATTAAATAATGATTATTTCTGGCTGCAAATTGAGACATTCCCTTTATTGTCTGTAATGCGTCTCAACATGGTTTTAAAGATGTCATTTTATAGAAACCAAAGCATTCCACAGCATTCATTCATCATAAAGGTTTTTTATTTTGATATCTCATCTTCCACCCCTTCTGTACCACTCATGTTCTGTATCAGGTTTTCTCCCCTCCTCATGTCTGCATGCTTCTCCCTCTAAAAAAAAAAAAAAAAATCAGCCTCTTTGTACTGTAGTGTGGCTTCTGAACAGGAGATGGTGCCAAACATGACATGGGTCAGTTCTTTTGACAGTTATGATCAATGCTGACAATTCCTGCATATTAAAAGGCATGACAGAATTAATACAAAGGCTTATGAAAGCAATAGTTAGAACCTGCCCCCCAAATGTTCCTCGGTGGATAAAGTGAGAAACCTCTGCCACTGAGGACAAAGTATGAACTCAAAGTGATATAAAGGCATTCAGATGAAAGCAATGTAGCCAACTGTCTTTGTGGTGCAGCCAACAGCAGGAAACATATCACACTGAAAAGGGTTCAACCACATGAAAACAGGCTGGAAACTGAGTCGTATTTACTATCCTGTATTACTGGATTATGATACTCTGAGCAGCGTGCACTGTATTGCAGCTACATCTTTATGTTGTCTCTAAATTTGCCAGGAAATTATTTTTTTCTTTTTTTTTTTTTCTTTTGTTTTGCTGAAATGTAGCCGTGCAGCATGATGTACGTCTCTGAAACACGAGGCCCTGTGAGATATTTTATGAACCTTCCTGGTCTTGTGTCTTAACACATGCTTCCAGTAACGCACGCTAACGATTGTAATTGTGCAACATTTGACTAATTCATGGTCACTTTTTTTTTTTACCTTTAAGTCATGCTTGTTTTGTGCACCTTTTTTTTGTCACCAATCCAATAACTGGACCTCTCCTAATGTACTTTATAACTCCATGGACATTTCCGCAGTGTTTCTGGCGCTGTGTCTTCTTCCTAACAAAGTTGATCTTGTTGTATTAATTCATAAAGTCCTTCTGTGAATTTGAGTCATACAAAGTAAATACCCAGCATCAGGCCAGTTTGAGCAGCTTGAACATCTGCCAGTGGTTTCCGAGCCAGTCTGGACGTTTGCTAATTGTAATCACAGTCGAAATCCACCAGACTGTAATTAGTGGGCCACTTGGTAAATATTCAAGCCTAAGCTAAGTGGACCTTTGATTTTCTTTTTTTCTACCTCCTCTCTCTCCATTGCATTTAGAGCTGTGTGTGTGTGTGTGTGGTGTGTGTGGTGGGTGTGTGTGTGTTTTATGTGCGCTTGCATGCAGTTGTTCCAGATTTAATCAGTAGTGTTTTGCAAATGATCCGTGCTTTTATCACCTGCCTTGTGAACCAGAATGTTTAGTTTTTTTTTAACCACATGATTATTGTGAAAGCGACTTATAAGTCATAAAATCATAAACTTTTACATCGTGTTGTGATTAGAACTCATTAATGTGTTAAATAGGGCTGCACCTAACAGTTCCAGGTTGATAAATCTGTCGATTATTCATATTGAATCATTATTTGATCTATTAACTTTTCCACAACGGCCGTCTTCTGATTGCTTGTTTTATCCGACCAGCAGTCACACAGGGGTAGTGGTAACCTCATCTGGCTCTAAAGTAGAATAATCTAAAAATCTGTGCTTGTCTAATGCACGTTGTGTCTTTGTTTGTGTGTGCTGGCT
Source organism: Anoplopoma fimbria (assembly GCF_027596085.1). Lineage (NCBI taxonomy): Eukaryota > Metazoa > Chordata > Actinopteri > Perciformes > Anoplopomatidae > Anoplopoma > Anoplopoma fimbria. Next base: position 23,247,015 of record NC_072452.1, read on the forward strand.
CACAGGAATACCTCCTTAATTCCTCCCACCATAAAGACTCAACATTAAGAGCGAAGTGAAAGAAAGCCTCCCGTGAACACTCGAAACATTTCAGTCTTTGTTATTTGGCCTCACACGAGGGGCGTCGGAGGATCCTTTAAGTTTCGCTCCGTGAATACCTTTTTGTTTTGCCTTTTCTTTGGCAGAAAAACCTCCACCTGAGCCGTGCCTCCACTCAACAGGAAACAACCCTCAGCTAAAAGAGCGGCCATAAGCCCGCCAGTCAAAACAGGCCATATTTTATTTTGTGTTGGACTGACGTTATCATCTCCCAAGCTTTGCTCTCCTCTCGTGACGAGCCAAGCATGATGGAATCTCTATTGGTGCTGTCTTAAAGGATTAGAGCTTATTCACTGTTTTTTTCCTGACTGCACAGTTCTAAATAGGGCCCCGCTGCCACAGGACAGGGTGTCCTGCAGAAGCTGAGCTGTTGATGTTATCCTGGCTGTAGCTCTTAGGGTCTTGCTCTGCTTAAACGCGGTGCTCCTTCTTCGGCGGTTTTCATCGAGGGTTGAGTTCTCAGTATCAACCGCAAGCTGCAGTTTTGGTATTACCCTCTTTGCTTAAACGCTGTTCTCGCACCGTCCTGTTTTGAGAGTATTCAAAGTATTTCCTGCCCCGGTTGTGTTTCTGTGACGCAGTAATTAGAAGGCAGAGTGAGAGTTTTGGCTTGTGGCTTTGAAAGCTACAGTGGCAAAAGAAAACAAAAAGTGTGTGTGTGTGTGTGTGTGTGTGTTAGTGTGTGTGTGTGTCTGTGTGTGTGTGTGTGTGTGTGTGTGTGTGTGTGTGTGTGTGTGTCTTTGCAAGCAAGTAATGGGATACCACCTAGGGATGGATGAGCTCTGGGAAGCTGTGTGCATGTGTGTTTGTGAGCATTGGGGGAGTAGGATCCCCAGGCAAGTATCAAACTTCAAGGGCTGTATTAGTATCAGCTTACACATGTGTGCATACAAGAATACCACCACAAAAAATACCCTGCAAGACGAACTGTGGCCCCAAAAAGGTAGAACTACACTCGATAAAGTTTCTTCAGTATTGTAGGAATGCCTTTTAAGGATTCAATATATTAAGCACAGTAGAAAAGCAGTCTGTCCGAAATACATATTATGCAAATAAACGCCTTTTCAAACCACAATTGCACTCCAAAAGCATCCTCTGCCAAGGCCATTTCCATAAGTGAAAAGTAATGCGTGTATCCGCTCCCACTTATCCAGATCCGATCCCAGATTTAATGGGTTCTTCCTCGGCACCATGCTACACCTTTTCCACCAAGTTTCATTAAAAAATCAGGCCAGTAGTTGTTTTTTTTTCTCTAATCCTGCTGGCGGACGAACTGAAAACATAACCTCTTTGGCGAAAAGGTAAGAATAGTAGTAAAAGCAAATTAAGACGGGGAAAGAAAGTATTTGTGTTTGGAGCTGGCGATGAAGGGCACATGTGTGTTTTTGTATTTCTTCACATTTCTTCACAAAGTGCTCTCTATGTTGAAGAAGTCTAACTTGACGTTCTATTAATCAAACCACGATCTACATCTCCGTCAGCTACTCCTCTGTTTTGGTGAGCTAGAGAGAAAGACATGAGGATGGTGGAGGGAGGTGTGTGTGTGTGTGTGTGTTGGGGTGGTGGTGGTGGTGGTGGTGTAGAGGAGGGAGGGAGGGATAGGGAGGAAATGAGGGCTCTTTGTGCTCTGCTACCTGGCAGACATCTCCAGCATGTGTCGTCTTGCCTCTTGGCAAGCCGAGACCACCGGCGCCCTTGGAATGCTCTCAGTTCAGGAAATCTCGTTTATTCTCACAAATGCTCCTCGTAGCCCCCCCCCCCCCCACTCCTACAGAGCCAGTATATTCTCCTCTTTTTACGCCTCAGTCCGTCTGTCTTTATTGCACTTTATTTTTATTGCCTACTCTATATATCTTTTGTCCTCTTTCTGTTAGTCTCTTTAGTTTAACCTTTTTTTTTTTAACAATGCAGAGTGGTTGTTATTAAATGACTGTGGGCAACGTTACCAATCAGTGAGCATAAATGTTGTAACACAAGATTGCATTCACCACGATATGAGGTTTTATCGGCCCTAATGGGCACAATAAGTGCACAGTGGCCTCTCATACATTGTGGCTACCGTCCAGTCTCTTACTAGCCCACGCTGTGTAAATCAGTGTATTCCAGTTCCAGCAACAATGTTTGGCATTCACATGCTACTGTACGGGTTGAAGGTTATTTCAAATAGAAATATAATAATTTAACAACAGATATGTTAGAGACACAGTAAACTGTTGTGTTGCTTTTTCACATTTACTTATTTATTTCACATTCACACATGGAAGTTAGGGCTGCGTATTGCTTGAAAAATGATGACGCCACCACCAATACCAGTACCCTTAAAGTGTTACAAATACCAACAGAGTACTTTATTTCATACCCATCATGTTAGTGGAAGCTGTGTTTGTGTCCCACTGGCTAGCAATTTTTTTTATCTCCATCTCCCATGTTCAGAACCAGCTGTTTGGGATGTAGTTGCTTCAGTAGTGGGCCAATCACATGTCAACACTTGCAGTGATTGGCCGCAAGCAATACCATGCATTTTCTTTCTAGATCTGGGCACAAAAAGGATTGATTGCAGGTCTCTTTCGACTGCAGATGTTCCAATATTTATTGGCACTGGGTTATGTTGGTCGATACCCTGAAGGTACCCTTTAGGCTTCACAGCCCGACCTCACATTTCTACACATTGAACATTGTCAACTACTGTAGATTGCAGTGAAATTTAGCAGAACAATGGTTTGTGTTGATGCTGATTCCAACTTATGATAAATGTTCTATACTGTGTTCAATTGCAGGGATGGTTGTTGACGCTTTGCCAGCAGTCCAGCTACATGGTTAGCTATCTATCAAGCTGTCATAAATGAACACTATTTCTACTGTTTGCCCCGTGAGGAAAAAAGAAATAATTGCTGCAGTAATAACTTTCCAGAGTTGTTAAAATCCCGTCTCTTAGTATTATACAACACTGTGCAGTGTTTTGGCATCTGATAAGCCTTCGAGCTCATGAATCTATTACTCAAACTGGCCTCCCCGGATTGTATTTCATGTCTCAGGCGTACCTGAAACAACATGCCCCCACCCAAACACACGGACAGAATACAGGCCCGAGACATGTGAGGTTTATGGACAAGGTGTCCCCATTTTGGAGAAAAAAGGCCTCAGTAACACATTTGGCTTAATTGTTATAGAATTCGCCGACATCAATATGATGTAATCTTTGATGTAAGTCTTTACCCCAGATATGAAAAGGTACAAACGGTACTAAGTCATAAGAATAATGGGTACAGCAATCAGAACCAGTTATTTAGTTAACACAACAAAAAACTGATCAGGTAATATTGTTTTGATTTTATTTGAATCTATGTTTCTGAATACATACTGATGACACGTGTCATCAACGTCACAATGTTCAGCGTATCCTCATACAACGGTTCATGTGATTTCTTATAAAACGTTTTCTTCTAATTTTTCATGCGTTTTCCTGCAAAAAGTCCATCAACACGTGTAATTTTCCTCTTGATGCATGCATACAGTCTTTTCAAAATAAACTTCCATCTAAACAACTTAGTTCGGTTAAGGCAACAAAACTACTTAGTTAGCTTTACTAAAAAGTCTTTGTTTGGGTTAAAATAACTGAAATTATGGAAGTGCTTTTGCAGAAGTATGCAAGTTACCTGACAAATAAATCAATGTAGACTTCTTGTTTCACATAGCGAGCAAACAGTGGTCTTCTGGTTGAAAAATGACCTTTTGTTTGAGCCATCCATTGCCCATCCTGCATGCCTGGTGTGGGTTTTACTGGTCTGGTTCATTATTACGTGGATTACATACTATTTGAATTTGTGGGATATCTACGAATTACGGCGCATTATTTTTCGCAGGTATTTCTGTAAACACTGCATGAGAACAGCCTTCGACCTTCATGCTCTTTCTTTTCGTTTCCCCCCAAAAAATCCAAGATGGCTACCCTTAATTTACAAAGAAAAGCACAAACCCAAGATTTTTGCAATGTTGTGAAAGACATATTTGTTTTTTGTTCTTAATGAGACAATCATGGCTCACCAGAGCTGTATGTGACTTTAAAAAATAAATGTAACGCTATTGTTATACCAATAATTGAAAACATTTTCCAATCATCATAGTCAACATTGATTATTAGTGTGTGAGGGGACATGAGACGGCCTGCTGGGTCTTTCTCTAGTCTCTGTAACATCCAGGCAGTAGGAAGGGAGTCATCATTCGCCACCATCAGGATACAGTCAGACCCACATACAGAATAGAAGCTGGTAGGGGGCCAATTGGGGGGGTTTCAACAAATAATACCCCCTTTGTATGTTCCAAATATCCCCTGCTGAAGCTCCCTGAGCCCAGCTCTCTGCTCCGGGGATCCCAACAGCACATTAAGAGCTGCTTACAAGTGGATAAGGTGTAAGTTTTGGGGGGATTTGAAATGGGAGTTGGAGGAGGAGGTGGTACGATAATGTTGCAAAGGGAGCTCCAGTGTTTTTTTTTTTTTTAAATTTTGTTCACTTCAACAAGCTGAACCAGAGCCATGTTTGGAAAATGGCTAAACAAATGGGCTATTATTTGCTGCAGTAATTCCAGAGGTGCACTGGACAGGCCGGGGGGGTAACGGTATCCCAATGTATATCCTCTGCCGGCCTCAGTCGTCTTCATCAAGATTTAGGTTACCCATTGTAGCTGAAATGAAATCAATCTGTGAGGAGGACCATTTGGCTGTCAGGGCAGGAGTTGTGTTTCCATGTAGTCGAGCTGTATGTATACATCAGTGCTGGTTAAGCATGTGGTTAAGTAGATCCCTTCGGACGCTGAGGCCTTCAGCTGCTTTTTTTTTTTGGTAACTTTAGGATAGGGGCTGCAACTCATGACTACTGACTAATTTCATGATTATTTTACCAATTCATTATTCTAAAATAGTCATAATAATGAGAACCTCAGGAGATATATTTAAATTGTTTTTTAGTTTTTTGACCAGCATTCCAAAACACAAAGATTAACATTCATATAAAACAATGAAAAGCAGCTGATGATGAGGTTTAAATGGCTGAAATCAGCAAATTTAAACAATTCTTGTCAAATGTGTTGACTCATCATAGGATGCTTTGTTTGATCATGTGTGTGCCAGAATGAGGAGACAATGATGTATTTTAATAGAAGTACTGAAGTTCTGTAAGGATTTATAGTTGCTCTACCTTAGCTGGCAACTTTGCACACTAGTTTCCCCAAATGTTTGCAACATGGCAATGTGACTTTTCCAAAGATGTTGCTTTGAGAAATTGGGACCATACGAGGACAGCGTCAGTGTGTAAACCTGACTTCATAACATCATTTGGGCTAATAGAGAGAAGCTTCATCTCCGGTTCTTCTTTACTTTGATTCAGGCCGATAAATTGGAACCTGGAAATGCGTGCTGACACTCGCTGGCACAGAACTCAGTCCTGCTAAATCCTTCTGGCTCGTGTTTCAACTGCCCCATCGTCTTTGCTTCCGCCCTCCAAAAAGTACGCTGCATTAAAAGATGAGTGCACTGGCCTGTCTCCTTTGGAAAAACTGAAATGATTTAGCTGATGACTTTGAAGAGAACGTTTTATAGGTAGTTACAGCGTGACCCCGGAGGTCAGGTGGAGACGCAACTATAAAGTGAGACATTAACCTGAGTTCTTTGAGGCCCGGCCCGCCGCCCTGCTGCAGAGGACTTGGCAGATGCATCGGAAAGAGGGTTGACGGGGCAGTGTCACTCCGTTTCCTCTTTCACAGGCTCCGCTTGATGAATGACCGTGTGAAAGGCGGCTGTTTCGTAGGTTTGGGATTGCACCTCCCTATGTATGTGTGTGTGTGTGTTGGTGTGGTGCAGAAAAAAGGGCACCAGCGCTTATAATTTTCTGAAGTCAGAGTAATTTATGGCTGTCAGGAAGTCCCCAGAAGCGCTCTCATGCCCGAAAAAAAAGGAAAACCTTGACTCGGAGGGGGGGGGAGGGGGTGGGGGGGGAGGGGGGGGGGGGGTGAGAGAGTGTCACACCCACGAAACGCTCTCATGTACTTCTTGTGTCAAAGGGCCACGGGGAGGTCCCATCCCTTAAACCCTGTTGCCTGAGAAATGAAAGAATTTTTCAGAGAGCGGCCTCGTCCGCTGTCCTCCGGGCCAGACCCCAGAACTAATCTCTTTCATCTCCTCTTCTTGCTGATGGGGGGGGATGCTACAGTCTCCTCCTCCTCCTCCTTCTCCTCTTCCTCCTCCTCTCTGTCGGGCGGATGGCCTCGGGAGATGTGGCTGAGCCCTCCTCTTCTATCGGCCTTCCCTCTTTGCCGTATAACCCCACTGATCCCCACTGCTTCCCCATCTCACCTCCCCTTTGCTCCCTCCCTCCCTCCCTCCCTCCCTCCCTCCCTCTCCTCTCCTCTCCTCCCCGGGCCTCTGAGCTGGACTGCCTTCCCTTTTGGCTTTCCCCTCTTCCTTCCTTCCTTCCTCAGCTAGTCCACTAATAGCTCCCTTGTTCCTGACTGGTCGGGGCTGCCAGTTGAGCAGTCATTCGTGGAAGATTCATTTTGCGACATCGTAATTGTAAACAGACAGAGAGAGAGAGAGCGAGAGAGAGCGAGAAAGAAAGCAGAATGAAGGGAACTCTCTACATGGACTCCTTATTCACCTCCTCCTTCCTTCTCCCATATCTCCATCATGTCCCGTCCCCCGTCCCCCATTCTTAAAAAAAATAATCCCTCCTCCTTTCCGCCTCCCTTATTTTCTGCCCCCTCATAATTCAGGCACTACTTACATCCGTGGGCGATCTGTGTCTCGTTTCACCGCTAAATGTTGCAAGGAATTATGTTACGCCCTCCGATGCTTTAATAGAGCCCAGCTACGCGCTCGCTACGTTTGTTTAGCTCTCCAGAAATGGAGTCACATGTTTGCTGCGTTTTGCGTCTGTTCCAGCTCCAGGAGGACACGTGCACACAAATCACAGAAATCAAACAGGCCTCCTTAGCCACCGCTGCCACTAACAGACACACTGACACTGAATGGAGACGGTATTAGCAGTACAAATTAGTTCACTTTTATTAAATATTGTATTTTTTTATTTTTAGCAAACCATGTCAGACTCTTATCGAGCTTTTTAAGCAAACAGTGGACGACACATTTCCAATAAGCTTGTAATGAATGTTAAGTAATAAGTAATTATTGTGATGCATGTAAACATAAGCTGTTAGAAAAGGGTTTCACAATGTTGGCTTTTAATGCAAATCAGCTAATATTTAAAGTCTTTTTAGCTCACCTCTTGTCAATAATCAGTCGTGATAAAGTTTACACAACCAAGCTACACAACTCTAATGAAGGAAATCTGAATCCAAAATGAATTTAGTAGTTTAGTTAAGTTCTACTTTAACTTAAAACCCCCCACACATTACATCCTAGTCATTTTAGCAATTTGATGTTTTTTTAGTTTTTACCACTACTTGACTACACTCGGCCTCTTCACCGCTGTGAGGAGAATGTGATTTCTAAGCAGGAGTTCATTTCTTCAAGTTGCCACAGTAACAAGGAAATGTGTTTGTTGGCTAGTGGAAACAGTAAACATTGGAGAGGATGACACAGTTAATGTGTGTGTGTGTGTGTGTGTGTGTGTGTGTGTGTGTGTGTGTGTGTGTGTGTGTGTGTGTGTGTGTGTGTGTGTGTGTGTGTGTGTGTGTGTGTGTGTGTGTGTGTGTGTGTGTGTGTGTGTGTGTGTGTGTGTGTGCAAGCGAGAATCCAGTAGTGCCGGGCAACCAGACCCGTCCCTGACCTCCAGTGATTGCTCCTTAAAGCCTGTGCTGCGAGCCGTCAGCAGCCAACGTGTCTCCTCTCCCTGCTTTTATCTCCTCCTGTCCTCGCTTTTTTGTGATTCTGTATTTTTTTTTCCCTTTTCCTTTCCCACACTTATCTCTCCGGCATACTCGCAGTCCAGCAGCAGTTGTTTGGGAAAAGATCTCATTGGGTGTTATCTAACCATGTTTTGCAACCAGCAGTGCATCCCCCCCCATTTTTTCGTCAGTTTCAATTTTTTTAACAACTTCCCAGCTGTTTTGTTTCTTCTGCTTTTTTTTCCTCATTCAAAGCCAAGTCGACACACAGAGAGCAGCCGAGAGATGTCCATCACTGGCTCACCTGCGTCCCGTACCGTGCTCACACACCTTGAATGGAAAGCTACATGGTTGTGTTTACTCATCTGCGCTCTGACACAAAACCACTAAAAGACCACATACCCGGCTATAAACATACCACAGTAAGCTTCAGCTTTGTGATCTCCTGTGTGTTTTCACTCACAGTTAGCTTTTGTTGTGTGCAATAAACATGACTCAGTTGTTAGGTCATGGGTAAACATTTGCGTTCAGATAATGCACTTTCCACAAGCCATTATGAAGAGGGCTTATTGCATAGGCACAGAAGGACTCAGCATGAATGAGGCTTTATATATTCTCTCAGTGGAGTTAAATGAATGTGCTGCATGTGTAAAAAGTTGTCCAAGGACACAAAGTAATTAGTTGCCTTTTAAAGTTTTTCTTCAAGAGGCAGTATTCCACACCATCACCATATAACCCAAGTATCTGTCTCCTATTTTATTATGTCTACTGGTCTGACCTTTGACCTTTGTAAGTAAGGAATTTAAGCTTGTTCGACTGTCACACTCTTTAAAAAAAAAATGATATGCTAAATACATAGAATGTATCGTACAGCATGTATGGCCTGAGCCCACATTATTTCCTCATTCGTCCACATTCTCAGAACAACCGATGTTTACAACACAACACGGGGCTTTTCCTCTGCTCGCGCCCACACTCCGTACAGATGTATTTCCTTTAAAGAAAATGTGGAAAACTTAAAAAAAAAAAAAAAGAATGAGGTTGACTGTTTTCTCTGCACAGATTTTCCTGAGCTGCCCTTGAAAAACGTTCATTTTTGTGCCTTGATTACGGTGTACGGTTTCCTCCAAAGACAAACAAAGCACACTAAATGCAGCACGGCCAATTGGTCCGATCCCGAATTAAGGCGGAGGGAAACGGGGAGAAACCAATTAGGAGACGGAAGCCACTAATTAAAAGCTGCATGCTCTACAGATTGCATCAATTTTATTTTCTTTAGCAATGGCCAGGGCCGTAATTTCAGAGCTGGCTTGTACGCCAGTGCACATTCCAGGGCCGCTTGTGCACAGAGGAAGCACTGTCAGTCTACCGCTCTCCCTTGTTGGTAGTTTGGTATGAAGAAAACGAAAAAAGCATAAACTGGGGAAATTTGGAAAGCTTTTAGAGAGTCCACATCATTCGGGATAGACGAGGAACCATTCATTAGACGTTTTCAACAAGCGTCTGTGCGCAGAAATGTTTCCCCTTCCTGGATTAGGTTCCGTGGATTGCTGCCAATACATTTTGTGTGTTGTGAATCGGAGATTGCATTATGCTCGAGTGGTTTGCGTGGTTAACCAAAACGCTTGCTTTGGAAAGCTGCAGGGGAAACGTTGAGCACGTTGACCTGAGGAACGCCACAGGGTTGCTCTGAAACACTGGGCTCTCAAAAGGCCGCGGCGAAAACGCTTCCAGAGTAATGGTGTTCATTTGGCAGAGTGACCCAGAGCACTTGTCTGTGTGCTCTTATTGTAAAATGAGGAAACACAAAGCAGATGGGCAGCACTCCCAGAAATAGGTAACAAAGTCAGCCAAAGAATTTACAAAACTTTTCAAATATTTCCCTGCCAATGTTGCTCTGTGATTAAAGAAACTCTGTGGACATTGTTTCTCGCACATGAAGAACAAAAATATAAAGTCAGTGTGACATAAAATCATATCAGGGAGTCTTTAAAGATCCTTTCTGTTTTATATAAAGCTCAACTTCCTGATTCTATTCCTTGCTCATTGTTTTATAGGTGATTACCAAACACCTCTTGGCAACTTTTCACTTCGAGCTGTTGTGTAACCAGTGTACATGAACCTTCATCATAACCCCCCCCCCACACACACACACACACACACACACACACACACACACACACACACACACACACACACACACACACACACACACATTTGATATGTTGTGGATTCTTTCCCGTGTTTGAAATGGCATTTTTGAGATGCACTAGAAGTTAAAGCATGGGAACTCACAAACACACCAACGGTCAGATACACAACAGACTCTTTCTCCGTGACCCCGTGACCCCCGGGGCCACCAGATGCATGAGCAGTTGCCCCATTCTGTCCCAGTATACACAAGTGTGTCCTGAGTCCTCTTGTCACTGCTTCCTTCCCAGAAGTGACTGCTGCGATAAATCCCCCCCCCCCCCAACCTCCCCAACCGTTTTCTCAAATGATGGAGAGAAAAGAAAAGAAAAGAGAGGAAGTAACTTAGACCTCTTCCCTTCCATTCCACCTAATGGTTTTTCCAGGCCTCGAACGCTGAAGGCTGACCTTCCCTCTTGAACTGGATTTTTCCTGTACCCTACACCTTGGCTTTCAGGAAATGTACAAAACAGGATAGCATAGCACAACATATTTCTTCTGTCGGTTTTCCTTTTTTTGTTTTTTGTTTTGTTTTGTTTGAGAGACAAAAACACTTGAGAATCCAGTGACATCAGCAGCCAAGGCTGCAGTGTTTTTCTTTATTTTTTTTTTGGTTTTCCTCTGTACAGGAGTCACGTCTGCTATGGTGTTCAGGTCTACGTCAGACAACTCAGAATGAGGTTGTTCAGCAATACCTAAACCTTTTTCACTGACTGCCCCAATTCGAGAGAATATAGTCATTGAAAAGCAGTTTTATGCAACCTAGACATCAAAAAACTTGCAACCTAGTCCTTTAACCTGCAAATCCCCAAATCACTCCTTACTGGTAAGTGTATAGTTTGCATTTAGTATTGTCTTTTATTCATTTTATTTGAAAAAGCAAGGGTACAAACAGATCCAAAGCATGCTAACAGGCCTTGCATTACAGTTGTGTCCAAATGAGCCAACTGACCCCAAGTCAGATGTGATTTGAATGTTGAATCAGTCGGGGCTAGCGGTCCTGAGCCCCCTCTGTAATGAGTGGGCAGGGGGCATTATTTGCCTTCCAGGCCAGTGTGGGCTTTGCCACATTGTTCAGGGACGTGGAGCTGTTGAAAGCTGTGCACGCAGAGGTCACTGTGTCCTTTTTCCTTTGGTCATAGTCACAGTTGCCCCGTTAACGAGTTGCCTGATAATTATTCCGCATTGCGTTGCTGGCAGTATATTCTCTTCTTGTATATCTTTGGAAGAGCACCCCTCCAAGCGCACCATGTTCTTGAAGTATTCCTAAATGAAAAGTCTGCTTTTTCTATGATTTCTTTTGGTATGAATAGCAGTACAGTACAAAGTGACCACGTCATATAATCTAGTTTTAGCCTTTTAGTATCCGGGCATTACAAACAGTACGCCCACAGCGATAAACACCTACGACTTAAAAAGCTGACACAAAGCTTCCCCATTGCCGTCCTCGGTGTATTTTTAGGATGAATGTGTTTATTGGCAACTGCTGGTCACTGCACCTGTCACTATATTGGGGCGACACCGTAACTGTGTTGCGCCCGTAATCTGGACTCGCCCACTCTCTCCACACTCCTTACCATGTTTGCTTTTCCCAATATTTTTCCAGCTCCACAATCAAGGGGGGAATTATCTGTCTTCCGGAGAGAAAACGAGGCAGCCCACTAATTTTAGATTGACTTGATTGAGCCTGGAGGCCAAAGGGATCAAACCCACATCCGTTGAAAACCAGGGATGCTAATTCTAACCATAACATAGCTAACATATGTTTTGCTCTCCCCAAGCGCTGATTTGAGACCTGCTAGAAGCGGAGCTCTGCACCCGCTGCAAAAGGACCATTCTTTCTTGTGGCATGTTTTGTGGGTATTGGCCCACCATGTGTATATTTATAGAGACCGGGTCATGACACATGCACACGGACTACTTGTTCTTTCTACAGGACATAAAGCAATAGCTTTCCAGCGCTCGCTGTTTTTGTAAGTGTGAGTGTAGACGTTTTACTGTAGCATAATTGATTTTCAGGATGTTGAACTTTCATTTGTTTTAATTACATTTGTCAGGAACCCTGTTTGTACAGGGGCAAACACATACCTAACTCCACAGCTTTAACTACAAATTCTTGACATTTATTGCAAATGTATCATAATTTAGGCCATGGGCAACTGGAATACTGTATACCTGCTTTTCAGTTTAAGAATAGACTCAATGAAATAATCATTAAAACTATATTTGAAACAACAGTCATTTTAAAGGATCCAATTCAATTTAAGCACCATAGTTTTACACTTCAGATGTTTTTTTTAATTTTCTTTTTATAGTTGGTTTATCAATGTATTCTGCGTAAAGTTTTAATGTTCCCTTTGGCTTGTTTATTAATGAAGTAAACTTGTTTTACGCCTTCTTAAGATGCATTTTTGACTTCGTCGTTCGGTATATACAGGTCTTAGAAATATTCCGTTTCCAAGCCAGTTTTTACATAATTCTTTCGAGGTTTTATCTCTCTTTAGCTGCTGTTTTTATGGATTCATTTGTTGGACATTTTCTGAATGATTGCTGATTAAACTTTATATGTTATCTAATTAAAGTTTTCGTACTTTACATATAGGTGTGTTCTAAGTAAAATGAGGTAATTGTGTTCCAATCAGACCACAAAAACGCTGCATGCATGCTGTCCAAAACTGCTGCTCGCCAAACATCCGACATCCCAGGCATCAGTCAAACACTCTAGAGTCTTCATTATGAGAGGTTTGTCACCAGCAGCAACACTGGGCTTCTCCAGGAACGGCATAAAGAGCGTGACGAATGGTCAGACTCAATCTTAGGCGTCTTCAAAGGGAGCATGGTAATGACAATGTTGCTAGCGGTTTAGCCCTCAGGCTCCGCTGTCGAGATGCTTAACTGTGGCTAACTACCAGACCAATTACTTACAAAGACGACCTTAGGAAGAGACACTCGATGCTGCTGCCACAGGAACAATCCCAGCTCCCCCCCCACATCCACCCGCCCGTTTGGTCTAATAGCTCCGACCTAAAGCCTGGTCCACTGTTGGCTGAAGCCCTCGGGCCATTCTCAGCTTCACATCTAGCTTTGTGTTGCCACTTTTCCTGTCAAGACTTTGTTATTGCCATCTTTGGCTTGGGAAGCTGACATTTTACAACGTGTTTATTGGTGGAGGGGGGGGAATTGACAAATACAATTTTCAGGGACTTCATGGGTGAAAAAAATGGGAGGAAATCATTGTATGTATCCTGTAAAGTTTGAACACAAAAGCTCAAGGGAAGGCGGTAGTTCACAGATGTGAAAAGGTTCCGGTAGTGATACTTAAACATCCTTGTGTTTTCCTGAAACGATAGTGGCTCTAAAACAAGGATGTTTACCACAAAGCTCATATTTGCAGTCAGTATGTCATGCACCACTCTGGGTTTTTAGCTTGTATACTTAAGGTAATGCAAGACTTTTTTTTAGGCGCCGGTTGTTTGTTTGCAAGGCACTATTCAACAATGGCTGTTTTTGGATCGGCAAAGGCAGGAAGTGTACAGTATCCTTTCTGCAAAATACACATAGCCCAGTCACTTCATTAGTCTTCCCAAGCGCAGCGGTGAGGGAGGGATTTAACACAATCCAAGTCCATAAGGGAAGTGAACTAGCTCACAGACTAGCATACTATCAATCATTCTCGAAGCATGCTGCCAAGCCAACGGAGACTCCCGTACAGTTGGTCGAGCCGGCAGTCGTGTTTCATTCCTTGAGTCTTCTGCGATCCCCCCGGCTTAGTCCCCATCTGGCCAGCGGTTCCGTGCTAAAGCTGGGAGATGCGTAGGGCCTAATTCCTACACACTAAAGCATTACCGTCTGTCCAGGGCCCACGGAGACAAGATGGTCGCCAGGTGTCTTCCTGTCTTCAAAGTGTCGGCGTCGTTAATCATGCCCCCATCCCCTTCTGCGTCGCCTCACATGTGTTTTATTTTCCTCAGCTCTCACCCCACATACACACACACATACACACACACACACACACACACACACACACACACACACACACACACACACCCTCACTCGCTTGCTTGCTTCTCAGCCTCCCCTCTTTATTTTTGGACAGTCTGTCACCCAGCTGCATTTCCTGCGGGGTTTATGTACAGTTTGGGCCCCGATTGGAACCACATTGGCAAAACAGCGTGCCATCTTAATGAAGTCACTGTGATCCAAAATGGGTGGTGGGTGGTACGGAGGGGGATAATTGGAAAAGCTGTGCCTGCCTGTGAAGGGCCAGAGGATACTGCTTACCCTCCCAGCCTGCCCTTTAGCCCCCAGCAGACTGCTGTTTCTCTCTAATGTGGCTTTTATTCTTGAATCCCCTCCTCCTCGCTTCATCCACTCCTTCAAAGGCACATTTATCTTTCATCTATCTTTGCTAATGGCATTAACGCAGCTCATGCTTGTGAACACAGCCTCCACAGCTGCAAGGCCTTAAACAGCTTCAGAGAAGAAGTGCTAGTAGAACTTTTCTTTTTCTTTTTTTTTTTTTTTTTACCCCTACCAGGACAGGGAGGGGTATTTATGTCTTTCAAACCTATGCCAAATATTTGCAGTTTACAAGCCTACTGATATTACAAGGTACAGGTTATCTTTTAACAAACAGGAAGTTTTGAGCGCATGGTAAGATCATAAAACCCGATGCGTCAGAGGATCTGTTTGTGCCCCAGAACACTTTGTGATGCAGATAAACGGGAATCATCAGCGGCTTTGTGTTTTGGGAGTTCTGTCCGATCTGTCCTGTCATAAAAGATACGCACATCCTCTTTGTGAACTTTGCCGTCGTTTGTGGTTCATGTCTAGGTTGCATCTCTCTTTTTTTTTTTTTTTTTTTTTTTTTTTTTTGCTTTTTTGGAAAGGCACATTGGATTTAATGTGGCAGGTTGACTGCCAAGGCCCACTTTCATTAACAGTGCGGAGGGTGCACTCTCAACGCCCTCGCTGACGCAAAACCAAGCAAGTAGAAAAAGAGCTCTTTCCTCTGGAAATGCACCAGGGGGACTATTTCTGTAGTTCTAAATTGTTAAAGAGGGGATTGGGCCAGAAAAAGGGAGGGGGGGGGGCCTGGTGTTCGGTTTGTGAGCAGCAGACTGTTTCACGTGCCAGATCTGTAATGCGTTCCTCCGGGCTGGGAGCTGGCTGAACTCTGGGCCGTGGCGCTCCGGGAGAGGAAGTCCCAAGCCTGGGGAGTTTCAGACATCCTGTTTTGGAGTGCCATTGGCCAGGACCAGGACTGTTGCACGCCACCTGCAGACTCACATCACATCTGCCATCAGAACGGGGACAGCAGCCAACGTCACGCACCTCCTGCATTTTGGCTCATAATGGCTTCTCTTTGTCTCGCTATCCACCACCCACCTTCCAAACATCCAACCCCATTTTTTTTTTTTTTTTTTTTTCAAAGTAAACTGTTGGATCCAACCCAAAAAATGCAATTCTAAATTCTTATTACCATCACTTATGTGCCCCCTTATTTCTCCAATCTTGGACTGGCTTTCCATTTCTCTGTGAAGAACATTATATCATTTTCAAGGAATGTGTCTTAGAAATGGGTCGAGCATTCAGTCCATAAAAAGAGTTAACATGGAAGGGAAGAGCTGAAATATCTGCCAGAACATGTTACGTACTTAAACATTTAGTACATGTGGTTCCCTCTCAAGTTTGAGTGAAAACGTCATTGTTTCATTCCATGTAACACGAAAGTTATAAACAAAGCATTTATGTGCCGTCACTTGTCGGTAAATATGATTTGATTTATCCGTCATGCATGCTCACATTTAGTTTATACATGGTTTGCAATTGTGTGTAACAAGGACCCACTATTCCAAGAATCACACACCATTTGTTTGGATTCTATTTGAAATATACATAGCATGGTAGGCCCCAAAGAAAGTCCCAATTCATGTCTACTTTTACCAAAATTCACCTCCTTCCATTCAGATGTTGTCAGTGACATCCACTGCTTTTGACACAGTGTTTGGTCCCTGACCAGCCCGGCTCTCCCTCGTTCTCAGAGTCCCCAGGAGCTGACGGGGCAGGAAGTTCGCTGGAGATAGCGTTCCCTTGGTTGTTGCTATTTAGGACAACAGGAAAGGGTTTGTGTCTGTCTCGACCAACCCCTCCTCCTCCTTCCTTGATTGGCCCGCTCTGTTTATTCAGAGTCATTCTCACCAGTCCAGCTGCATTTTAGTCTTCCCTGTCCAAACGGCCACCATGTGACCTTTTTTTTCCAGCCTACTTGCTATCAGCGGGGCTTTTCTCCGATACTGGGGACATTTTCAGAACGGTGTTATAAGTGTCATTCCCAGCAAGCATTTTTATTTAAATAATACATGTAGCTTTGTATGGATGTAGACGGGATCTATTAAGACTCTAAAGCTTTGGTTATACTTTCCGCCAGGACGGTTGCAAAGACATGAGCCATGACGAGGAAACATTTGGATCTTTTATACTCCTGTGCTAGTTCCTCCATGGGAAGATTAATCTTGAGCTAATGTAAAGTGATGCATTAATCAAGTCTGTATAATGGAGCTCTTTTTTTCTTTTCAAAATGTCCTCTGAAAAGTCCTATAATCTTATTTCTAAACCTCAAATATCTCAAAGTTTCCCCCTATTTTATTGTCATATTGGTCTGGTGGCTCTGGCACACACTCTACCACATATAGAGCGGGAGCAAACACAGCGGTGTCATGGGACTGTGGGATTCTCATCTGGCATCCTTTAACAGGCCTGAAAAGTCCTAAATGCTGTGGGGGCTCAACTTCTAACCCCAGGAAAACACCAATAGACCCTGTAGGCCAACTTCAAAGGGGGCCAGCACATCAAACGAAAACTGAGCACGTAGATGGTCAGCTGGGATAAAAAAAAAAAAAAAAAAAAGGACGAACCCTCCCATTTGTCAGTCCAATGACTTATACGCATTTTCTCCCCATTAAAACAACGTGTTGTCGAGGGAGCGCATGGGGTGGCGGACAGAACGGCGAGGCTCGCATGCATTAACACTGAGAGTCGCCGGCACACGTCGCAGCCTGAATGAGCTGCTGATCTGCTGTTCCAGGAAGTACTCATGCGGAATATGAAATGTTATGTCACGATCAGAGGCTTGCCCCCCCCCCAAAAAAAGAAAAAGAAAACATCTGTCTATGTGTTTTATTCTTTATCTCCCCCCCCTATCTCCGTACACCCCTCCCACCCCTCCTCCCCTTTCCCATCACCACTCCTCCCCCCAACCCCTCTAACCCTGACGCTAGCTTGTCTGAGTGGCCTTTTGCCATGCATTCCTCCCTTCCCTGTTTGGCCTCTGTCTCAGGAAGTGGCCCAATTAGTGGATAAACACCATGGAGTAGATGGGGAGGAGGGGCTGGGCAACTCCCCGCCCCCCCACCACCACCAACACCACCACCCACCCACCCATCCCCTATGCGTCTATGCCACTACTCTGTCGGCAGAAGGATGGAGAGGAGCAGGGGCTCTGTGGTGAGGGGAGAGAGGAGGATAGAGTTGGGGGTTGCAAGCGGAAGACCAACAAATAAATTAATAATTCAAATTCCCGATCATAATGAGAATGATGACGCACACAACACTCAACAAACAAGTCAGCCGTCTGCTGTATTTGATACTTCCAAGAAAATGAGCCAGGATATGACATCTTTCTTTTATTACATTTCTTTTTATTATATTTTTACGCATTTGTTTTATCTTTTACCTTTCGAAATCTCTTGATTTGAGAAAAACTAAGAATATTAAACCTTTTTTTTTATTTTTATTATTATTGCTAAAGAAAACTATTGCACTGAGCCATTCACATACTTTGTTTTTGGTTTATTAAAGCAAACATTTTTTGTAATGAGAGCAATCATCAGAGCTTTTGTGAAATGTTTTTTGACTGAATTCGGTTGAACTCTGAAAACAATCTTTACCATCAACAAATATGTATTCATAGCTGCATTTGCAGTGTTTGGTGAGGGTTTCCTTCGGTACTTGAAACTATAGAACTATAAACTATAAAATAAGAAGACAATCTTAAAAAAGCATCTGACAGAAAAAAACGTTTTTAACGCAACCTCCTTTTTGGTGACAACAAGCACTTCCTGTATCGTGTCTCCACATGCTGCTGCCAGAAGATGATCTGCTGGAAAAGTGACATAAATAATAGATGAAAATAACACATCGTTGATTTCCAAAATGTAATTTTCCTTTCCGTTTTGTTTATGTCATTATTGGTCGGGTTTGCCTCCAGTGACATGGTAAACGTTTTTGCGGTTTAAACCATCCACAGATTGACTAATGCAGACTGTCGACATCGTAGCCTCAGGACAGGAAATCTTGATCTGCAAATAGCTCTCTTAATTAGGTATGTTTATGATCAACTCAAACTACATATTTTATAGTTGTTTTCCTGTCAGGTTTTGATGTAATAGTTTCCTTTTTAACAAGAGGCTTTCTGGGTTTGGATACTCTCTGTGTTTCCAACTTCTCTTAAACATTTGCTCTCTTGGCACCTCTGCATCATATATGATCATCATGGAGAATCAAAAATCACATTTTTGTGGAACCAAATCTCCTGGTTGATTGCGATTTTAAAGTTTATGGGTCAAGTACGCTGCAGGGTAAGAGACTCAAATGTACAGTAACAAAATCACTTCAAGTTTATGTGCACTTCTCCTCCCCTCAGATTGCAGTGGAATGCTTTTTTGGCATTTAGTGAAGTGTGATTTACAGGTGACACTGACTTTGTGTGTGCACATGGCTAAACTCAGGAAGCACTTAGTTTGACATATGACACTCCCATGACCCCAAGGTAACAACCATTGGATCTGCTTAGCATGGGACAACTCATGCTGTTTAAAAGAAAACAACCTTTTTAAACTTTTTTTGGAATAAGAGTATCTTAAAAACAAGATGGAATTAAGGCAGGTTATTGCACTACATCAAAATATTTAAAATAAGGTGATTTGCCTAAAAATCTATATTTTTACTGCTCTGGTGATTTATACTTGTTTTAAGTAAATAAGATTTTATGGAGTCAATTGCAGACAATAACCCCTTCATCTGCAATATATAAACCTTGCGTACTATGACTTACTCTCTTCTTGTTTTATGACTCAGCAACAATTCTTAAACAAGATGCTTTCTGTTGAATATAGGTTCATTATTTCTCCAGCAATGCTTATCACAATTCTTTTTAGAAAACGAGGATTTTTAAGACTCAATTATGGACTATAAATTGATAAGGTGAGTTTTTGCAGTATACACAAAGAAAAAGTGTCACGCCCATTAATGTGGATGGATCCTTAGCAGGGCACTCTTATAGTTTAGAAGATTTAAATTAAGGCTGAAGCTCTGTACATTTGATACTTCCACTTTGAAATGTGGTCCACAATCATACAATATATATATATATATATATATATATATATATTTATGGCCGGACAACCCACTGAGACGACATGCCATACAAATTGAGTTAGAGCAGTACTTAGATGTCCATCTCCTCTCTCTGACTAAACTCAGTAATTTGATTGACTGAGCTTCCCCTCCCCCTTCGCCATATTACAGTTATTTCAACTGGCGGATATGTACTCTACATTCCACCTCCGTCAGCGGAGGCACATGCCGCTCCATTTCCCTGAAACAGTCTGTAAACCAACGGTGCAATTACCGTCCCTATATGCCCAAACACAGTCGGAACTGATGGTTAGATAAACAAATGTTATCCGATAGGTACAAATTACAGATGTATGGTCAAATTATATATGCATGGCCTGCTTCAGTTTTTAGGGGGGGCCGTTTTTTAAGTCAGGGTTTAGATGCTGATGTGTGTCGTTGCCAGCATGTCTGAAAATGTTTGCATTCTTATTGAGATAGCAGGAAAGAGGCCCTGTCAGGATATGTGTTTTCTTTTTTTTTTCTTTCCTACTTTTTCCCTGGTTGGTGGCTCAACGTTTTAAGAGCGTTAGTGGAGCAGAGCAGTATACCATATGGCTGTCAATGTGGATGAATTACTAGAGCAGTCCCTCTGAGAAGTAAAGAGATGCAGAAGATAACTGGAAAAGCAGTTTACATGCTGCTTTTTACACAGTGCACACCTTTGACGGAGGACATTTTTGCCGTAGAACGACAAAAAAAACGAAATAAGTATTTTTTTCTCGGGCAATAGAGGGGAAAAAGTCGTCTTCTGTTACATAGATACGGGAGAAAATGTCTTAAACAGCACATAGCAGTCACTTTAATGAACTAGTCTTACTCAGGATATTCTGCAGAAGAAATACGGTTTATTTGATGAAAGTGCACAGTCGGTGTAAATGGAGATATATAAAACAAACAGCGATTTGAGTTGTTTGCATGAACTACGGTCACAAATGCGTGCACGATAACAAGTGATTTGCACGTATGGCACCTTGTGGCCTTCAGGGACAAAAGGAGGGAGGGTTGATAAGAGAGAAACGGTGTGTTTGAGGGTGTCAATGAAACTAAACAACCCACAGGATATAAGACAGTCAGTATTATATTATCTAAATTGCAAGAACGCGAGGCTTGAAACAAGATCTCCCAAATTACACATCCCAGTGTTTGGTACATAAATAGTCATTTCCGCACTCAGACCATAAAAGAAAAAGAAAAAAAACATGCCTCCCACTGAAAATGAGATTCCTAGCTGTGAAGCCGAGCTATTTATGGTATGCACCACTTTCCACCCCTGAAATATCTGCTCTGCTTCTATTTTTTTTTTTTCTCTCTTCTTGACAGACAGTAAAAGCCACCTCAAGTCAAACTGCGAGCCAAGATTAAGTCTGACAGGCAAATAGCCGCTCTTAAGACTGCAATGCTGCGTATGTTGTCACAGCATAGAGTTGGAACCTCATACGCGCACATTGTAGTGCCCTCACCGAGAGATTTACGGTGGCCCGAAGTGAAGTGGAGTTACAGTACAGTGGGGGGCCCCTGCTGTGGTGAGGGCCGCAGACACAGAGAGGCAGGCCGGGCCCTGGGTTCGGGACTCTAAAAAGGTTGTAGGTTATAAATACTTGACAGCGCAGTAAAGCTGTCACAGTCTTCCTGAAGAAAGCATGCACTCACATGTGAACACACACTTGCGGATATTCACATTTAACACTTAACACAACCCATCCTCCGGCCCAGCCTCCTCCTCTTTCTATCCCTCCTTATAGAGCGCTGCTGGAATGAGTAAATCATAAAAATTGTGGTCATTTGTGAAGAAGTGTCATCGTTTGTTTGAGTTTATTTCCTGCAATAATCCAAAATCCCATTGGCTGTTTTGTTGATGGAACCAGTGTGATGCTAACTTTTGGTTGGCTTACAGATGAACATCATCCCTGCAGCCCACTATGCAAGCATTACTTTACATTACATTACATTACATTACAGTCATTTAGCAGACACTTTTATCCAAAGCGACTTACAATCAGTAGTATATTACATATCATTCACACACTGATGACATGCTACCATACATCTCACTAACATTCATGCAACATCCAGTCCACAGCAACTTGGGGTTAAGTGTCTTATCGACTGCTGAAGCCGGGTATCGAACCACCGACCTTCTGATTGGAGAACTACCTTGCTCTCCACTACACCAAGTGGATAGCAGAGAGGACCTCTCAATGGCCGTCTATCACAATGTATAGAATCGCTGCATATATGTGTGCATGCTATGGAATGGCATTCATTTGACAGTGGAATCAGATATTTTCAGTTAAAATGCCATTTAGTCACTTGTGACAATTAATAGCCTCTTATTACCTCTTTTATTTATCGATAAAGATACGAGGTGAAACCTTGAACTCATGCAAGAATCACTCGTACAGAATAGATTCGCTCGTAAGATGCTTGTTCAAGTGATTTAGGAGAACTTGCCACATTCACCAATTTTCTCCTATTTTGAATTTTCTCTCTGGTAAGAAGAACATTTACGAGTGGCCCAGACCTGTCGTAGAAGTCGTGTGCAATAAGTCTGCTGTTTTCCAAGTGATTCACGAATGGATTGTGTATATCTCATTGCTTTGTATTCATTTTGAGTTTAAATCGCCTACATAAATTATAATTCATCATTTTATTTCACAATTATGTTGACATTATCATGACTCAGCAGGATCTTCTTTATACTCTTTGGTGACATTTTCATGAATGAGCACTTCCGGACATATGAGGTCAAACGCATAGCCTCATATGGTATTATTGTGGGCGTTAATTATGCTAATTTACAATTTTCATAAACGTGCACTCATTTACACACCGTGTTAACCATGTTAACACTGGACATTTATACAGTTATGTGAAGTAAGGATCATTTGTTGAATCTGACATGGATCACTCATATGAACCCGCCTCACTAAAAAAAAAGTAAGAGAAAGTGAAGAAAACAATACAAAAATATTATTTTATGAGGTCCATTGTCTCCAGACAGAAAACTGGCCGAAAATTAACCTCCCACATGCAAAAACCCGCAATCCATCATTATACACAGGCCACTCCCCTTATACCTGACACACTCACACACCTGCACGGTCCTCGACCTAACACATGCAGGTGGGCTGTTGCTGATGCTTAACACTGATAACTTGTGTTGTCTGTTGGAGAAGAGAGGTGGACTAACGGCAACATCCCGACCCAAACAAAGACTCCCAGAAGAAGGGGAAAGAACCTGTAACAGCCCAGTACCTGCATCAAAATGTGAAGGATGCTTAATCAGGTGCTGCTGATGTTCTGGCTCCTTTCTCTTTAAAAGCTCAGGGACAAGGGCCCTTTTCTCTCAAGTGTTTTGTCATGGGTTTCTCTTCTTCTTCTTCTTTTTTTGTGTTATTATGCTTTTACAAAAGGTGGTAGGACAGGAGAAAGGGTGCAGACTAGGGGCCGCCCTCCTGAGGGTTTTATCTCACCCTGAATGTGAGTCTGTGCGGTTCCCATGAAAGGAAACTGACAGGAAGCCTCATTAGTTCCTGTTCCTATAGTCATCAATTTAAACACTTGAATGCACTGATAAGCTAAGTTGACCATTAAGGCATCATTACCCAAAAATAAACATTTATAAAGACCATGTCCAGTAAATATAGATGACTTGACATAAACCTAAGACATCATAGGATTTCACAGCACATGGTAACTGTAACAAGATTTCACATACTGTATATGACTCTATGTAGGAGATATTAATATGACCTAAGTCATGAAGCATGCCAACTTAATTCTAATAATAAATAGGGATGCAACAGATCACAAAACCTCTCAGTTTGGATCGTATCACGGTTTTGAGTAATCGATGAATGCCCGTCTCCCTATCACATGTATTTACTGAAAACAGGTTACGATAACGATCTTAAGTAAAACTTTATTTAATACTTGTTTAAACAGTGTTATTCATACGCAGTACACATGCCTGACGAACCACATTCTCTTGACGAAAGTACAGCCTGTTGTTTACAAAGGAGGATGAGTAAGAAGATAGAAAGAACATCCTTTACATTCCAGACTCTTATTTCCTGTTTATCATGGGCGAGAAATTACTTGGCCACTTTTGGGAAATCTTTAATAGTAGCAGTGCAGTCACAGTTACTTCCAGACACTTTTTGTTGTTGATGGATTCACTCTAAAATCATTGGGTTGATTAAAAGCAAAAGTAAGATGAACAAACTTAAAAATGCATCCATCCATGCTAAAATGTCTGTCTGCATGTTTAAGTGACGTAAAACAAATACAAAAAAATGAATCCCATGTGAAAACATCTGCAGCTGGACAAATGCCATGTTGAGTTACTGCATTTTCATCTGCTACTTTGCAAAAAGTCACAAATTAGCTTCACCAGCATTTATTTTAAAAGACCAGAAACCCAAATAAGAGAACGAACCCAAACATTTGATTGGGAGTTGTTTTTAAATGAAACAAAGAGGACCTTGTACCGGAGCCAATCCACCTCTCATGTTTTATCACTAATGACTGAAAACTACAACAAGATATAGGCCCGAACTGATGAGACAGCCAAATACTGAAACCAAGGTTTTCCTTTACTGAAATATCTCAAACATCAGGCCAAACCCAACATATAAGCAAGATCTTCTATTTCACCTCATTTTATTTAATACAAAAAGTTTTCGTGACCCTGCACAGCATGTGTTAAGCCCCAAGGTTATGTGGAATCCAGCCTAAACACAAAGCAGTAGTATGAAAGTGTGAAGTGTGTTTTTTGTTTTGTTTTTTTTATCAGATATATGACAGTCATAATAATATTTATATAGAGAGAGAGGCTCAGTCAGACTGAGGTGAAGGTTTCTCTTTGTGTAAAGCTGTCAAACTGTCAGCTGCTGGATCAGGAAAAAAAAGGCAAAAACCTCAAAATTCAATATTTTGTGTTTTAAGTTTTTAGTTTATCCCAATGGAAAGTTTTCCCGTCTCTTTTTGTGGTGAGCAAGTTGTTCCCCCAGAAGACCTAACATGTGTTTATCTATGTTAAAGTTGAACATTGAGAAAGTTGTACATGAGTCACATTTGAGTTTATCAGAGCAAAAATAAACCCCAAACTCTACCTTTTCCCTATTTCCTTATTTGCTTGTCTTTTTGCTTCTGTGTATCCTATTCCTCCCTTTCTTCTCTTATTCTCTCTCACTCACACACACACACACACACACACACACACACACACACACACACACACACACACACACACACACACACACACACACACACACACACACACACACACACACACGCACACACATATATATACATGGGCTCAGAGAAAGAAAGAGAAAGAAGTGAGGTGTAACTGGTAAAGAGGGACATGTACATGCAGCTCCTGGTCTGAATAGCACTTCCTGGCGTGTGAAAGGCGAGCTGAGGAGGGAGGGGAGGGATAAAGGGAGTGAGTGGAGGTGGAGGTGGTGGTGGTGGTGCTTTTTGGGGGAGGGGGGCGCCGCCACCTCCTCCTCCTCCTCTTCCTCCCTTCTCCTGCTGCTGAAAGCCTTGTTTGCCATTCTTGCGAGCACCTCTCTGAAAAGGGAGTCAACGGGGAGGGGGGCGGGGGAGGAATGGGGGAGGTGGAGGAGTGGTGCGGGAGGGAGGGGTGTTACAATGAGACGAGGTGGACCACATCCGTGTTTGCCAGGTGTTCCCTTTGTGATCCTCACCTTGCACTCAGGCATGGAGAGCGAAACAGAGAGACGGAGGGGAAGGAATACACCGAGAGAAAGGTGGAGAGAGATAGAGAGGGGGGGGGAGAGCAAAAGAGTGTGTGTGGGGAGGCATGGAGATACAACACACACACACACACACACACACACACACACATGCAGAGAAAGAGAGGCATGGAGGGGAAAAAGCCCCTAGATCCCACCATTCTTTCACAGAGATAATCTGCAGGAAAGGTGCAGCGAACACAAGGTGTGCACGTACGTACGTACGTAGGTGTGTGTGTGTGTGTGTGTGTGTGTGTGTGTGTGTGTGTGTGTGTGTGTGTGTGTGTGTGTGTGTGTGTGTGTGTGTGTGTGTGTGTGTGTGTGTGTGTGTGTGTGTGTGTGCGTGCGTGCGTACATTCGGGCACGCACGTTCGTCTTTCTGTAGGTGTGTGCTGCTGCCTCGTATTTATTCAGCGCAGGTTCATGGCTTTTATGCACGCTATTATGCTCCAGTGATAAAACGCTTTTCCACAGCCCATCGACAAAGACCTTATCACGGCCCTAATCACTACCCAGACTGCAACAGCCTGCAAAACCTGAACGCACGCCGGCTACGTGATAACGGACGCTTTTTTTTCAGCCCCTTCACATCCTGCGGACCCCCCAAAGTCAAGTCAGCTTGAACTTTTTGTATTACTGTAAATGCTATTACCAAAGAGGCTTTTCACAAACTTCTTAACTACACTACAGAGGACATAAATATAGATAATGGGCGCAAATTAGACCGGGGACCCTCATCTGAGAGAATTTTGCACAAAAGATGCTTATCTCAAAAAGACTTTTGCTCTTAGAGTGGATTTTTACACCAAATTGCAAGCAGATGGCAGCCAGCAAAGAAGTTCTACTTTTTTTGTGTGTGATTGATGCACTGCTGCAGTACAGTTCTCACCAGCCTTAAGAGGAGTTGTTTGTGTAATCTTGTAGCAGTAATGCTGAGTCGTTGCAGTAACAGGGGGAACTGTATTATCCAAATTAGGTGCTCTCATGGGCCTCCAAAAATGGAGCCCTAAAGCTCACATGACTGGGGAAGGTTCTGCCTTTTGCTCATCACATTTTGACATATGCTTTGATTGCACAACCTGATTTTCCAGCGCCAAAATTACGAACCAGTTGTTATATTTTCCCAATAAATTTCATGGAAATGCAAAAATAGAAAAGAACACAATCTAAGACTACTAATATAACTTCCCCAGGTAATAATAAAGTATAATTGAATTGGCCGTTGACCTATTATCATTCCTACTGAAGGAGTACTTCCATATGTTATGCCGGTGTAGTACAGTCGGCCTGTTCATTAAGTTATTTTGAACACAGACTTGAATGAATTAGTATTTCCAAACCTGACCTTAGGTGGAGGAGCAGAGGCTTGTTGTTGGAAAGCCAGTGACTTTCAGTTTGCGGTTTGTTAGTTATGAGATTAAGCAGTTGACAGCATGCGAATAGACCAGTTTATCTATCTTTAGAAACTGAGGGTTGTTATTTTCTTGCCAAAGGGAATCACCTAGATCCGGAGTAGTTACACAAGCAGAGGTGCGGTTAGGTTGCAGATTTCTTACAAAGCAGACGGGACAAAAAAAAGTCAAGGTTGACCCGTTTTTTCTTTTAATCAACAACTTATTTTGCATCAGTTCGATGCACAGATTAACTGAAAACCTTAGCTCTTTGGGATTTGATAGCCCACTTTTTTTTGGGTCTGTCTCTTCTTCTGCTGTTTTACATCACACACGTTGGGTGTAATCTGTCAGAAGACACTGCGTACTGAAGACGTGAGTCATGACAAATTAAGCTTTGGTGCCAAAAACTCTTGCTAACGTGGACTTTCTCCGCATTATCCATGTGGTGTTTTTAAAGATGCAACACACTGCTTCTATATATATATATTATCCTTCAGGATTATGAGTATTAAGGAATGAGGTGCAAAAGTATCTCAAAGCAAAGTTTTAATAAAAATCACCTGATGTCCGGTGCAGAAGAACTTAACTCAGCATGTAAAGCCTCGCGAGTAATAGAAAAACAAAGCGAAGGAAAAAACAAACATAGTTGAAGTCACAAGAGCTAAACACAGGAGCCACAAGATTATGCCTTCTCCTTAACCACTGTGACTAAGTCTGAATGCGTCTGCAGCACCATTCATGTCGTCCTGGAGAGCATGATTCAATTACCGGCAGCTTACTGTAAGACAAATACAGAAATAGACTGGTGGGCGGTGTTGTGTTTCACTCAGCGTACCCAAGGTCAGGAGACTGTAAAATAATATCCCCTTGTAAAAGGAAGGATATATTTCTCTGCAAACAGGGCGTTGCTGAGTTGACTGATCAGATAGGACTGCGTATGATGCAATTATTACTTTGAGATGCCTAAGCGCCTCCCGTCGATAGGTCAGCTCTGTTTGATTGATTGATTTTATGTCGGCATCATGTGCTTTAGGTGCCCAGCCCATGTAAGCCCACAAATCATCTGTACATAATGATGCAATATTCCTGAACACTCTCTGGTACTACACAAAGTACACTGTAGTAGTTGCCCGGCTGTACAGATAGAACAAGTGTTATCTTGTTCCACTGTAGTCTATTCAACATGAAAAATTGGACTTATTACTCTGCTCCAAGCCTTTTTATCATAACTTGATTTTTTTTTAGTCGTTATACTGTTGCTGGGATTTGGTACTAGTACTAAAACAATGTGTTTTGCGATAACTTAGTTGAAGAACACAAACAGAAGAAGCCAAACTTCTCAAATCTTTAATGTTTTCTAAACACAAGCACCTGTACTACACGTTTGCCCGTATAAAATACAGTCAAATTAAGTCAATCAATATCTTATAAAAGCATATGTAAACAATAGCACAAATCTCTGCTGGCATTTATTGCCAATTTTTCTGTAATTTTTCGGTAGTTTGCGAAACAGACACCCAACCTCTGTACCAAAAAGTGTTATGGTTCTATAGCTGCCATATTCAGTAGCTCTTTTCTTTGGGGATGATTCCTTTGATCAGTTCATTTCCCCCCAAATCTGTCACATTCTAATTTCCCTAAATGGGGGCAATTTTTTCAGAGATAAGTATAACGAATCTTTAACTGAGTTGGGCTATCGGTAGTCTCACGAAACTGCAAGCACCTGAGCATTTATTAGCTATAACTGTCGAGTATATGAAGTATCTCCATGGCGATGATGCTGCGATGGCCCTTGGCCCTCTGGATAAATTCCCCCCTATCGGATCTCTTTGCCCTACTGAAGGATGCCTAAGCCTTGTGGCTGCAGTGTGCTATGTGGCCCGTGGCGCTGACCTGTCAGTCCGTATCCATTTCCAGCATCCAATCTTGTCCGCCAATGGCGGAGCTCGCCCTCCCCCATGGCCGTCGCCATGGAGACAGCCAGTCTGACCTGGAATGCCGCTGTTCAGCACTTCTGAGGGGTTTTTACTCCTCTTTCGGATGAGCTGAAAGTATCAATTAAGGCAGGACCAGCCCCTTTATACACACCCCCAACCTGCAACCCAGCCCCCCTCACTCAGTCACATAACTCATGCAATCGGAACTCAAGAGGACACCAATTTGACCAGATTCCACTTTCTCAAATTGCAGGAAAACACACTTAACTGATGGGCCCTCCCGACTTGAGAGGGGCCATTGTTGTGCGCCTTGACCCTCCACTCCACGCTCCTCCCCTCACCTTCCTCTGGCCTGTCTCCCCTCCGTGTCACGTAACAAGCTAAGAGCACACCTTTTTCCACCAGGCCAGCAGGCCCACAACAGGCAATCCTTTGACAAGCCCCGGGGCCTCTTTGGGCATCTGAAGGGCCATTCTCCAGGGTCAGGGACCACAGGGGAAAGTGTGTAAATGATACCTGATGGCATGTAAAAAAGACCATTTGATAGGTCTAGATAGACTGACATACCTGTCAAGACTAGAATACAACTGCACTGCATGGAAGGAGCTACATTACCTTGGACAACTGTGGGACCCACAGAACAACTGGAATACTGTACACTTTACAGATGTTCACTTTGTAGAGCTGCCCTCTACAAGAAGCAGCCACACCGTACGCTTATAATGCAGGACCTGCCTCTTTTGAGACTGTACTGGAGAAAGTTCCCTAACTCTTGGGGGACTTTTAGGGCAGTTGCCCACTTTTCCCAATTGGTAATCCAGTTCGGTCCCATCAAAGTGGTTTGAAATGTCAGTGCAAGTATTGGTTGAACAGTCAGACGTCAGATGCAGAAAGTATTATTTAAGCTTAGTTCATTTCATACAAATCGTATGATCTTTTTTTTTTTGTGGTGTCGATCACTGCAACGGAGATAAAAAGGACTGTTTCTGCCATTCTCCATACCCTATGACAATACCGAACCTCACATTAACCCTATTGTTTCTCTCACTATCTGTACCCTGTTCTTACCTCTGCTCTCCAGGCATTTCTTATATGTTATCTCCAGGAGAAAAAGGCATATGCTTTTTGGCAGCGCTACCTTGTGATTGACAGGTTTGCTACCACAATGTTGTCCCAGGTTGTTCTTCATGTTTTTCTCTTACAGCTTTAAACCTTTTGTGCAGAGATCTTTCAGTTCATGAAAGTTAATTGTAACCTTTTTTGTTCGCCCCAAAAATGTCTTGGTTAGCGTTCGGTTGTACTTAGCGCCACCCTCTCGTGTCACTTCTGGTTGCAAAAAGCCAAGATGGCAACGGTCGAAATGCCGAACTAGACGCTTCAAAACATCTGTCCACCATCCAATGGGCGACAATACAGTGACTGGCACTGAGTATATTTCAGGGATTAGCAGAATCCTCCAATCGTCTGCCAACATATTTGCATATTCCTGCACAGTTTTCTGTCTGTTCTGGAGAGGATGGCACTTGTCATACTACATTTTCAGAACATGCAGTTCATCAAATTGGAAAACGGGCCTTAACCATAAAAAGCATGGCAATGGACGCACTCATTGAACACCACTAAATGCTCGCTTTCTTTTTTTAGATTGCTGCACAGCCAGCTTTTTGAGTCTTTGTTTGTTGTTTATCTGTGCTACCATGTCAACTCAGTCTTTATGTTTGGCATTATCTATTTTCAACAAACGGTGAGGCAGCAATACTTAATGAGGGTGTTATCCTAACAACAGCACCCCACAATTATTCCGTTGGCCTGTGTGTGTTTACCTGAGGTGATTCACGGAGCTGTTCTGTGAAACCCTGCCAGTGTATCCAGAAACCTTTGAGGTGTATAACTGCATGTGCAGTTACAGTTTGCTTTGGTTTTCAATCTCTCCATCATCACCGGGAGACATTCCTCAACACGCTGTGTAGGAAAGCGCAGTATGTAATTTGCACTGTCTGAAGGAATTATTCAACTCCGCTCAGCTGCTCCAGATCTGATGGGAAGTTCCTAAAAAAAGACCAGCGATTTAGGAAAAGAGGTCAGTGATCACCACATAAATCACCTTACCACGGCAAAGGATTGCCCGGGAGCAGATGTTTCTTTGGGACTTGGCACAGTATTGCTTTACCGGATCAAAAAAAAAAAAAAAAAAAGGCCCAACCCTCAGACCATAAACATGTCCTTCCTCAACCCCAAACGGAGGCTACAGCAGCACAGCTTGCCTCCCTCCCTCCCTCCCTGCAGCCCTCCCTTATTCTCTCTGTTTCAACACATCCCTCTCTCGACTTCCTTCCTGCCCCACCCATTGAATTTTAATACCTGCCTGTCATGTTTTCTTCTCCTTTTTTTCTTCTCTCTCCTCTACCTCCCCCCTCCTTCACCAGACCCTTGCTGCGTATCTAGTAATTACCAGAGCACTGAGAAAACCCTTTCATTTAAAGGATTGGCAATTATCTCAGTGGAACACAATAAAATGGCTTCCCCTCAAGAGGAAGGGGAAGTTTGAGCTGCGGTACGCCGCTGCATGTCGCACCGCCTTGCTCTTGAAGTGGGAGCAGAGGTGGAGGTCCTGTAGGAGGTGTATTTTTTCCCTCAAAAAAATCTCTTCTTCATGTCCTTCTGCTCAGATATTAGTATAGTATATAGTAAGCTGGGTCAAGTGGTGGGGTTTTATATGCCGATTTGTTCCTTCTCATACTCTTAAAATATGAACGCAGTTTAAATTGAAAAAGGGTGAAATGGCAACCTTTAACCAGCCTTGATTTAAAGCTGTGGCCTGCTGTTCACCTCCAGGGGAATCTATAAAGTTGTTCAGGCCATTGTAAATAAGACTTTTATGGTTCTGTGGGGAGGGTTTGATCCTAACACCTCATTGGGACCAACACCGCTGTCAGCTAGATCATTCGGTTTGGGCCCTTTTTTTTTTTTTTTTTTCAGAGCTGCAGCAAATGATACTCTGACAAAGCACAAAAAAAAAGTAAATGAGCATAAAGTTGTAAAATCTACTATTTGGGGAAGTGTGGAAAAGGGAAACTGTTGGATTTGGCTGAGGGAGCTGTTTTTAGTGTTTCAGGCTGTGTAAATTTAGAACGTGTTTGACTTAGTTTATAGAAGACGTGCTCACAATGTGCTCACTTAGCCAGATGTGATAAAGCAGCTAGTTAGCAGTAGTAGCAGCCTGCATTGATCAGAGCAGCAGTTTATCATATCATGAGGCTTGTTTTTTATTGGTATTAATGGTCAAAGATTTGCATCATTCCTTTTTTTTATTCTTTCCCGACACTGATTCCAGTACCTTTAGCTCAGGGTATTTACTGATACTGAGCACCTGCCCGATGCCAGAGCTCTCTTTTTTTGTTTCCACACTTAAAATCTGTATACTTAACTGTAGCTCATTCAAATCATTTTTATGTAAGCCAACATGAGGCCAAGCGCTGCTGCGGCACTAAAAACATTTAGTTGGCAGCATCCCCGTGACTGAATAAATGTTACTAGTTGCAGAAACAATACCTTTTTTTATAATGTACACACTGTATTAATGAGAAACAGTCACGTTATGACCAAGACCAGGTCCAAGTCAAGTCAATTTTAGCCCAATATCACAAATTTGCCAAGGGGGGTTTTTACAATCTGTACAGCATACAACACCCTCTGTTATTTTTGAGCCTTGCTTCGGTTGAGGCAAAACTCTCTGCAAAAAAATAAACTATTAATGGGGAAAAAGTCGTAGAAACCTCAGTAAGAGCAAAAGAGGCGGGATCCTTCTCCCAGGACTGACAGACGTGCAATAGATGTTGAACAGACCAACATTATGCAACTACAATAAACATCCACCTAATAAGGTCAGTATTGGCACATGTACTGAATAGCTAGTTAACGAGTAAAATACCCATACCCCAATAAATTGGAGTCAAAAGTGTATTTGTATTTGTTTCATTGAACTCTATTGTGTTGAATTGATAGCAGAAATCTTCCAAAAATAAAGGTACGCATAGCACTATATATGACGTTATCATTCGCTGCTTCACCTGTCCAAGTAAAGGCGAGTCCGTTAACTTTTTTTTTTTACTAGAACAACTGGTTGAAGGAAGAGACCATCTTATTGGTCACTGCCAGAGTTCGGCAGCATTTTGTCCGACTGGCGGCCGGCGCTAAGTTCCTTCCCCGTGTCGTCCCAGCGTTGAGCTAGCTTTGTGTTCTTTCTGAAGCGTCTCGGCGCTGCTCCTACCCGCCTCGCAGCCCCACCTGTCGTTTTTTTGCCGCCGGCTCAGAGAGAGAGAGAGAGAGAGAGAGGCAAAGTTTGGCTGGAACAGCTGGTTGCCTTGGCAACACTTTGTGCCACCGCAGCGGATTGGAACAGGAACTGGCCTATCCATGTCAGTCTGCAGGCAGGATCTGGGCCATGCCTTGTGTTAACAGATTATCTGATTTCCATTCAGACGGCTCGGGTATCGGCCCCACTCCTCCGCTCTCTGGAAAAGCGACCCCGGCCAGCCTCTTTCTGAAAGCCCCCAGAGCCCTCCTCTCTTCTCCCATTTCCTGTCTTAATTACGCACTCCTTTGTGCCGCTGTTGTTTTTTTTTTTTTCCTCCCCTCCCTCGCCTCCCCTTCTATTTCTCTTGATCCCTCATCCCCTCCCTTCTCACTGTCTGTCTCTCTCACTCTCTTTTTTTGTGAAGAGATGAGGACCAAGATTTTGAAGTTTGAAGTCTGTTGTGGGGACCGTCCTTGGCTCTCCCTCCACCACCACCACCACCACCAACCCCACCGCCACCATCCACATCCCAGCTCCCCTTCTCCCCTCCATCGTCCCTCCACCTGAAAGGGAATACTGTGTTTTCGATGCATAAAAGGCTTGGCGCTGTCAACGGGATGAATCCACCAGGGCCCATGGAAAACATACTCAGAGCTGCAGCTACAGTTTCTCTGAAAGGGGAGAGAGGAGGAGGAGGAGGAGGAAGAGGAGGGTGGATGGGTGAGTGAGGGAGGCAGCTGGAAGGGATTACTGTGCAGTTTCATAGGCAGCACAATTACAAACATACCAAGTGTTAACTTGGCTGTGCAGCATAACACAAACGATGATGCTTTGGCTCTAGAATTGGGACAAACTTTTTTGTTTGGTGTTTGTTTCCACATGTGTTTGAAGCCTCCCCTCGTGTGCATAGTTACACACAGCTCCTTCAATCCCTACGCAGGTACATTAACAGCTCTAGGTTAAAGAAAACAAGGGCAAAAATATAAATGTAGAGGTGTCGTAAACACAATGGGCATGTAAACCAAGCGGGCACCTCTGCTGTGACAAAAACAGGTTTGTCGCCGTGCTGCAGCGGATCCGGTTACCAAGCCAGGGCATCGGGGCGAGACCAAGAGAGGGTGACCTTGTCTGTGGCGAAATCTGACACAGGTTTTCACATGCTGGGTGGGGGATTTTTTTTTTTTTCCCCTTCCTTCCCTCCCTCTCCTTTTCTCTGTCTTGTTATCTACTGCAGTAGGTGGCTAATTGCTTTGATGTTGTAGATAACATTTAACTTGCAGCCCTTATCGTGTGCGGTGAGCGCTGCAGTAAGACGTAAAAGCACATACCGTTGAACTGTATTCAAAGCTTCTAGTCAGACACCTTGATTCATTCTGGAAAAGCGACTGAATTTCAACTACATGTTTGTATTGGTACATTTCACTTTTTAAAAATATACCACAATGTATTTCTATTAGCACTGGATGCTGGTTTTTACCTGATTTTGTCAATAAAGAACCCAAATGTCGTAGAAAATGAGCTAAATAACCTGAAGAGTTAGGATTCAGGGCTCAGCAAAAAGTCAGAGCGATGTCTATAGAAAAGGGCATTGATTGGAGTTTTTGGTATTTTGGTATTAACAAAAATATATAATAAACAGCCGGGGAACCACTTAACACAAGGGGTTCCTTCAGGAAGTGCATCTCATAACCCTGTTATAGAGTTTTACAGTCTAGCTCCAGCTATCACCCTACTCTTTCAATTTTGACACGATTATAACTTTGCTTTGAAACATGTGCTAACAGGTGCTAACCTTTTCTTTAAAGCATTTTGGCTTGTAGCTAGGCTAAAGAAGGGTAAGCCCAGTTAACGAACAGCAAACAAACTGTCTCTCAGTTGTGTTTGCTTAAGTGCCAACAAGCTAATGGGGCTTAGCAACCATATTGAAGTTAACTTGTAGCTGCTATCTGCTGCTAAAGCTAACGTTTGTTTGTAAGAAGTATTGGGCCTTGGCTCGCAACATTCCCAGCATGAAGGTGATGTTTAGGTAACAAGTGAAATTATTGTCTGTTGAATGCTATTAAGACAGACGAGCTTCTGCTGTCAAAGAGCTTCCAATATGGCTGCCAAAGAGTGTACCCAAATAGAATGAGAGTGGAACGGACATTTTCATTCAAATTAACAGAGCAGGGAGGTCAGAGCAGCGCCCAATTACATGTGAACTCATTCTATTTCTATGGTCACTGCACAGTGGTGAGCGCCATTTTCTTTTGAACTGGAAAAATGACCAGTTCAATGTCCATTTTACTCTCATTCTATTTCTATGCCCAGGCTAAATGATGAGCATCAACACAACACAGGTCAAAAATGCTACTGTATTACAAATTGTCTATTCAAACAGGGATAAGTGTACTGTAAGAAAATGGGAAGCATATTGTTTTTACTCTTATTATAATCTATTTTAATTTAAGCACATATCCACAGAACACTGACTCATAGTGGTTTAACAGATCATAGTAGAACCATGATCTGTATAGATAGTACTTTGCAAATAAAAGACTTCTTACTTGGGCCACTGCCTTGATGCAATCGAGCTAAAACCATGTCTCCATCATTATTATTTATTATCAAAAGACAAAAACACTGAATGCTCACATTTGAAAAACTAGAACCTGCAAATATATAATAAAACAGTTAATCGCTTATTAAATAAAATGTTGGTGATTTTCTGTTTTTCAAATTATTGGACAATAAACCAATCTATTCAGCACTACTTACTCTAAATGATTCACTCTACTGTCAGCTGTGTAAAAGGTGTCATGTCTGACATCATGATGTAGAGATTAGGCAAGTGAGAGAAAGAGAGGGAAAGTCTTACTCCAGCGTGGGATATTGTCTTTATTAAAACGTCTTGTATTTTCTGGCAACACACACACCTACATGTGGAGACACACACACACTCCCCGTCTCTCACCTCGGCCCAGTTTCAGCTCAGGAGGAGGGTAAACAAGCTAATGTTTAGATTTCACGGAAGTGGAAACTTATCCGGTCGAGTCTGCTCTGTCACTCAGCAACATGCCTGTTTATGTTTGTCTCTTTTGGTAAGTATCTGTGAGTAGCAGCATATGTGAGCATTCAAGTCTCTGTGTGTGTGTGTGTGTGTGTGTGTGTGTGTGTGTGTGTGTGTGTGTGTGTGTGTGTGTGTGTGTGTGTGTGTGTGTGTGTGTGTGTGTGTGTGTGTGTGTGTGTGTGTGTGTGTGTGTGTGTTTTTTTTTTTTTTTTCTTTTTTTTTTGGTGGTGAGTATGTGTTGCACACATTCCTTAATATTGAGCCTTAAACTCACAGAGGGGAGTTCCAAACAGGTTGCTGGTGGATTTAGAGCAGTGCTTCGTGATGATGATAGCCGTAGAGGTGATGGAGGTGTTGATAACAAGAGAGTTATAACACCCTATATAGTGATGTAACAATGCCCTGCTGCAACCAAGAGAGCCGAAATCTGTACTTGAGAATGATCTGGTGCAAAAGTAGTTCAGTAGACAGTTCTCATTAAAGTTTTTAAAGGAGTCTGACAAATGAATATGTTTTTAAAAGCAACCAAGACAAAATGTTTTAGAAAGATCCATGTTTTGTCTTTTTTGCATTTTTGTCCTTGAGATAATGATTAACCTTTCCTTTATCTTTCATCATATCTTGGAAATATACGTCATAGGTTAACACATTGTTTTTGATCTAGGAGGATTGTGTCCCAACACAACTATGCAGGACAGATACAGTATTTCTGAAATAGCAAAAACACAGGTGAATCCTTGCTATCACGCTTACAACTGAGCATTGGTTCTTTCCGAAGCATTTCAAATTGATAAATTGATTGATGGATCTTTGACTTTTAAGACCTTACGAGTGCTTTGCAGGAATTCTAAATCTGTTTTTCCAGACAATCGTTGTTTTTTGTGTGAATTTGCAGAGTTTTGCTTCAGGTAATTTAGCCCTATTAAACACCCCCAAACAAAAGTCTGCCCTGTTAACATAAGTCATGCAATAATTGTAGACATAATTGAGTATTTTCTTTCACGAAAGCAATTGTCTACAAGTGGATTTTAAGATGTAGGAGTCAAAGTAAACCCACGACGACTTAAAAAACAAAAACAAAAAAAAACACTTCAAGCATTGGTTAATGAACAGCAGTAAAGTTATGAATGTCATTTGTTGCCAAATGTGCTAAAACCCTGGTATAGTCCTTTTAAATTTGCCATAGGTGCAAGGTGAATCTCTGCCTTGTGGCTCTGTCAAATTCTTCAAAGCAATAACCCCTGAAGTCCTCCTCTTTTCTTTCCTTTTTTTTTCCACCACTACACCAAGAGGACGACAAGGGCTGTCAGAGAAACACAAAGCACTCAGGATTGCGTGTTAGGAGCCGCCTGAATGGCACCAGGCCTAACGAGAGCCCGGCAGGGACCCCGAGGTGGGCCTGGCACCTGCAGTCTGTGTCTGGGGGAGGAAGTGGGGGCTCTGTGTGTGAAGGGAGGGGAGGGGAGGTTTGTGTAAATGTCAAGCCTGATTCTACAGTATGCATGAGCACATTTAAAGTAATATTTCACCGTTTTTCTCTATATTAACACCTGAATATTGTGATTAAGTGCCACAGAATTGTTGGGCTTTCTAACCTCTCGATGAGATGTTCAGCTCTCTTACTAAAAGCAATTTTTTACTTTTACTCATACTTTATGTTTAACAGAATGAGTTGGAATTTAACGATTAATTGATATTGATTAGTCGGCCAACAGATAATACATTTGCAAATATTTTGTTAATCAGGTTCCAGCCTCTGGGCTCTGGGCTTCCTGAACTTGAGATGGATACTTTTTTCACAGTTTCTGAAAATTTCTTAGTTTTAAAGACTACATTTTTTATTTAATGATTGATAAATGCATGAGTAGATTAATTGATGATGAAAATAGTTGTTTGTCATAGCCCTTATTTTAACTTGGTTACTCATTCATTATCAGATTCTATGACGGTGCTGGTTTCACCAAAAAGACAAGCTAAAAGCAGCTGTGAAGTCCTCTGATCCCATCTATCTCTGTTTGAATCACATATTTCAAATTATATTATTATTATTACTATGGTGCCATGATGTGATTATACTACTTGATTGATGGATTGAGCGATGTCATTTGGAAGTGTGACCTGATTGGTCCATGTGGGTCTACTGACCTATTTGAGATATGCTCTCCTATATCCTTTCCTATATAGTAAAATAACGAAGGTTTATTGGCCGAAACATTGTCAATGAATTCTCTCTGAAGATGTATTGTTCTATATTGGTGATAGTGGCACTAAAAGTTCAGAGTGATGAGAAGATGAAATGAGTAAAAATATTTGAGGGAAAGATTACGGTCACCGGTTTTTTTCGGACGATTTGTCCGAGGCAGCGACTCCACCTCTGGAGCAGATTATGGAAACCAGACCTGGCGAGTTTACACCGAACGCAAGGCCCCGTAGAATTAAACTGCAAACTGCGGACAGCTCACAGGAAACACCTCTTTGTAAAGCAAACATACATATATTTTATGGCAGCCGCTTTACTGCTTTTTTTATTTTGGGCTCCAATGAGTTGACATTTCAACATGGCCTCGGTCTAATTTCCTCTGCTTTTCTTCACCTTTTTTTGTCTGGCGGGCGACCCTCCGCACACTCACACACACACACACACACACACACACACACACACACACACACACACACACACACACACTCTGCCTACCTATTCCTATCAAAATAAGGCTGCTATTTTGGCAGTGGCCATTTTTATTTTCGTGGAGGTGTGAGGGCCAGCCAGTTGGGGTTGTTTTGAC
The DNA here is from genome assembly GCF_027596085.1 of Anoplopoma fimbria. Classification (NCBI taxonomy): domain Eukaryota; kingdom Metazoa; phylum Chordata; class Actinopteri; order Perciformes; family Anoplopomatidae; genus Anoplopoma; species Anoplopoma fimbria. The sequence goes on from NC_072452.1 coordinate 23,285,827, forward strand.
AGATTCAGGGACTTTATTGCGGCCCCCGGGGCAGCTGTAGGGGTGTCAGCAATCCACCCCCCCACCCCCACAACCACCTCACCCTCCACCCCAGACCCAAAAGGAGAGCAACACAGCTGCTGCTACTCCTTCTCCCCCTCCCACCCCTCATCTCAGCCCCTTCACCTGGTCTCCATATGATTGTGACCCTCAAACATACACACACACACACACACACACACACACACACACACACACACATAAAAGGTAAAAGAGGTGTGACATCTAATTCTGTAATGACCCCGCGCTCAGCAACACCCACCCTCTGACACACACACACACACACACACACACACACACACACACACACACACACACACACACACACACACACACACACACACACAACTCTGTGGTCCTGCCAGGATTACAGTCTGACTCCTGCTGGGGCCACACATGCTACAAATAAAAATTTGTAAATTCATGACACTGTACGACCCAAACAAACACCAAACGTTACATAGGTTACGGGAAAAAAATCAGTTTTCACAAAGCATAGAACTTTTTTGGATAACCAGTCCTGGCAGTAATAATGTACTAACAAAGTTAATTGCATCACAGCAATGTTGCTAAAAAGAGCAAGAAACACAAGCAGGTTCCAATACCCAAACTCTTTGTAAAACATCCAAAACACTTTTATCAATGAGAGATAACTACCGTAAATTCAGGTGCCCTCACTTTCGGTTTTACATGCAAAGACAGTGAATCAGATAATCTGGCTGAGGGTTTGTCTAACATCTGTATTTGCTCTGTCAAACTTTGTTGTGCAATTGTCTTTTTTTCTAATCTCAGCATTTACTTTGGTGAGAAAAATGTAATCATCTCAAAAAACGAATTATCCTCTTATATAGGCATTCATAATGTAGTGAGTTGCTGAAAAAGTATCCATTCATGTAACTGTAAAGCACTTTAGTTAAAAGTTTTGAAGTAAAAGTTTGAATTAGAAGTCAAACAAAGAGAAATCAGTGTGAAGATGTTCCTCCGCAATGACATAAATCTGCTTTAGGAAACATCTGGCGTTGTGCAATTCTTGTGCACTATATTTTGTCGAAAAAATATGAACTATTATACAGTTTTTTCTTCTTTTTTTTTCTCCCACATTGGGTGGCTATAAGTAGTACATTTCTAAAAACAAATATCACCTGTTCAAATGGTTTGTATATCTCATTATGAAACTACAAATCTTGACTTCCTCCTGGCTGTGCAGAGCATGTGGGACAGTAAGGGGTTAACAGCGCCAGAGTTATTTAGTTCTTGGACACGGTGGCCTCGGCTGCCGGATGCAAGTTTGACTCAAGGGCAAAATCCAGAGTGAAAGCCTCTCATGTTTTTGACTGGTTGCCAACTCTGCTCTCTCTCTCTCTCTCTCGCTCTCTCCCCCTTTCATTCTCATCCCTCTCTTTCCACTCTGCTGTTCCCTCCCCTCTCTCTCTCTCTCTGATTTACTCTCTCTTTCTCCCCGCTCTGATCCTCCTTTAATCCCATCCCATATGAAAATCAGGACTGACATAAAGCAGGGCCGGTGTCCCTCTGAACACAGCATGGCCTCACCCGAAAAGTTATGTCATCTCTTAAGAAAGATGTGTGCAAAACTCTTCAGTAGATAGTGTAAATCTGCCTCATCTACAAAGTCAATATATGTGTCATCTGAAGGAACGGAAAAAAAGAAATCCAATTTTGGTTCACTGCAAAATGTAGTTCAAGGATTTGCCTCTAAAAAGCTTCATGAACCAGAAGCTGAATGACAATATGCATCAGCAATGAAAATACACTCATACAAGACTCATCATTCCATTAACTTCAGGTCATGGGTGCCAGATCAAGATGCAAAATAATTTAATGAGTCATATAAATAATAGCACATTTCATAGTGGTGTCATGGATGTCGTACGGTCTTGCCATTTAATGCGTGTTGCACAATTGACATAAGGATTCTCTGGTATGAAAGCAAACACCCTCCCAAACCACGCAAGAAACCAACGTAGTTCTGGATTTAAGTGTATGGACCAAGTCTGACATCGCCTAAAGACCTACGCCGCTGATATCAAGCTTCCTCCCTAAAAAGAACGGACAAGCTTGTTGTCCATTGGCTGATGCATTCCAAATCTTAGTAGCTACTTTCACTGATTCAACAGCAAAGTAGACTACCTTTTTGAAATATAGGATAACTATAATACCGGAGAGATTGTTCTAGTATTGTATTTAGCGAGTACCCTGTATTAATTTCCCAAATGTGAACTCCAGAAGTCGACCTCTCTGACCTTTCTGTGAGCGTTTGGTTCCCATCGTGCTCTCTGCATTTTTTTGTTCTGCATAAACCCAGGGTGGCCCATCTCCGAGTCAGTATGACTCACCAAGACCTGGGAGGATTGTGGGCTGACAGGTTAGGAAACCACATACAGCAAATGCCTTCAGGCGGGGAACAAAGTCAACTCACTTCTCCTCAGGCGAGCCAAATATTCAGCCAGACGGCCTGCTATCATCCTGCACGGTGGAAAAAAGCACCAACAAGAAATATTTTTTTCAAGGAAAGACTTCAGCAGATGTGAAGGGAAGAACTTAGTCATCATGTTCAGTGTCACGGACCGAGTGTTTCCTTTCATTTTGCATTTGATCTGAAGCGAGTGTGAGCAACAAGGCGGATCTGATCATGATTCAGCCGCGCCGTGCCTACGCTCCCATCTAAGAATAAGACACCTGAAATGCGGAGGCGTCCGTTTGTAAACAGTTTGTAGACGTAGCTCAGAGGAGGTCAGATTGAAGCTGGCCAAGAATGTGCTCAGCAACAACGCTCCAAGGAGAAGATTCCCAGCATTCCTTACTGGTTAGGGAGAGGTACCGGCCTTTCGCAGATAGGAAGTCGTCTGTCATTAGGGGGTAATCACTTCTTGAGGAGGATTGCAATGCCTGGAATGATTACTGTTGTTATCGGCAGTGAAACTTGCCGCAGAGAGAGCGGAAGACTCTTTGTGTGTTTGGATCAGCTTTACTGATCCGGCCTAGGTTCGCTTGTTTTTCACGACTTTCTCACCATCGCACAGCGCTTGATTTTTTTTCTGTGCAGGGTAGCTCACAGCGCGCAATCGCCCCAGATTCAGTGGTGTATAAATGCTTCAATGTTGACTTAAAGCTAGTTGGTATTTCTTACCTAGGGGCATTTCTAATTACTAATGGCTCATGTGTAATGATGCCTATCATGTCAGTGGTGCAACAAGGTGGATGTGATCCGTCATGCAGACTCGTGTAGGAAAAGGAGAACTTATCCAACTGCATTTTGTAGATAGTAGGGTTTTCTGTGTCCCACGCCACTTATCTCTGTTTGTTTGTAGGCTTTTGGTCCTGAGGTCCTCTCGAGTGGCTTGTCTGGGTCTCTTAGTCTGGCTGTTTTTGTCCTCTCTCTCTCTCCTCTTTTCTCCCTCCCTTCTTTTCTTGCCCTCTGCCAGTCGCGCCAAGACTTCAGGTGGAATGATGCCGTTCCCGAAAAAGAGCCCGTCAACGCTTGCCCGACATGCCAAGCCAAGTATTTGTCTCTCGGGGTCCCCCCCCTTACCTCCTCCTTTTTTCTTCACTTTCCTCCCCCTCCTGCTCCTCCTCGTCCTCCCTCCCCTCCTCCCCCCGGATCCTTGAGAACAGGAAGTGTATCTTGTTAAGTGATGGATGGGCCCCCTGCTCTTGCTGAGAGGAAAGAAGAAAAAAAAAAAAAAAAAACCTTTCTTTCCCTCCAGGGCAGTCAGATGAGTTTAGCAGTCTCAAAGCTGAGGGTCGGCTCTGCTTTTTGGGAGCACCTTGGAACCCTTGGAGCCTGAGCGCCTGGAAGCCACGGGCACCTCTCCATTATGTGTGTGGAGAGAATTAACGGCTGATAAAGTAGCAGTTTGCTTCTTTAAACTAGAAATATGGATCTGAAATTAAAAAAGCCCAAGTGGTAGAGCGGATTTGTGCATACATATGCATCTTACTTGCATTTGTTTGTTGGTGTGCATGGGAGTGTTTGTGTGTGAGAGTTATTTATCGGGGGGTCAGCAGGTTTGTGTTGGCATGCAGCCGCCAGATTCTTCCAGGGAGAGCAACTCAGGAAGTGTCCCTGGCACGTCCTCCGCATAGTGCAACACACACTGCCGCGACTGGCTCGACCTGATGTGAAAACAACAAACTACATTGCACCCGTCTCAACTCCTGCACACAAACCTACAATACCCACTAACCTGTGGGAAGAACCTTGACATCAAACTCTTTCTCACATCTGTTTTATAGCTGGTTTGCTGGATGCATTTTATCAAGTTCCACCAGACTTAAGCTCTTATGAGTTGAATTTAATGCTGCAGCCCCAATATCCATTCATCTCCCAGCAGGTCTCCCCAGCAGCTATCCTTTCCCTGCTTTGATCCACAGTGGGGTTATTCCTCTCCATACGTTTTATAGCGACGGTTCGTCACCCACAACCAGACCCTGTCCTGAAACGAGTGGAAGAATCCAGGGACCTGAAAAACAAGAACATTTCCTCTTATGATCCATTGCTCCTTTGTCAGCAATGGCTCTGTTGTGGTTACCTAAGGGGAGCTACTAATGTTTGTCTCCAGTTTCCATCCTCTCATGTTCCATACACATACACAGGAACACAGAAAAAAAGCAACAGATAAAAGGAAGGAAAAGTGTCCATCGCCCCAGTGAACGGGAATCGGTTGGAGAGGAAATAAAGAAAACCATAAAACAAAACTCCTAAATTTGCATCGGGTAAACTTTTTCTTTGGCTTCTGTCATAGTAACTTGAGTATAGGGATGCAACTCATGTTTGTCTTCATGGTTGAGGATGATTTTCAACCATGCAAGCAGAAAGTGACAAAACAATCGCACCTTGACGTCCACATGGTTGGTGAAATTCCTGTTTTCTCGAGGCAGGATTTCTTGACCATGTTAGCTTAAAAGTTGAGGTTCAAAGTTTATTCTTGGCCTTTCAAACAGCAGTTGAAAAAGCGATCTTTCAGTCTTTGTCATTATTGTTTCATCTGTCACTGTACTTTTTTGACTAATTAAGCATTTAGCCTATAAAATGTTAAAGAAAACTGTGTGAATAAATTTCAAAATTTCCCGGAGCCCATTTGGTTTACAATAAAATAGAGAAAAACAGCAAATCTTTGAGAAGCTGAAACCAGAAACAGTTTGACACTTTTACTTTATAAATACCGTCTGTCAAAATTGTCATTTCAGTATTACTTTTGCCATTTTGCCACCCTACTTAAATTATTAACTTTTGCAGACTGTCCAGTTTTACCAATTAAGCAAACGGGTAGATTTACTTTAAATGTTCGAAGACAATAAAAGGCACAAGGAGGCTGTCGAGCATACTCGGTGCATGCGGAGAAACGGGAATAGCAGTGTGATGTCTATGTAAACGAGAGTTCAAAGGCTGCTGGTCCGGTCCCTCCAACCTTCACTGATCGCTCCTGACGTGACCTCCTGCATGGCTTGCGTCTGCGTGTGTCTCCTGCCTCGTCTCCGCTGGCCGGGGTTTAGCCCCGCTGTGGCCTGTCTGGCCCGAAGCCAGGGGCTCCACTGTCTTTACAACGAGGCCTCACTGAGTCTCGGGGGAAAGAACAACAATGAAACTGTCAGTTCCAGTTGATGTTTGTTTTTCTGTCGATTCTTCATTACAGCACTGAAATTAAATGCTAATTTAAGGAGAGTCAAAATGCATCTTGCTATATTCAAATCGTCTGCAAGCTGTCTAGTCAAATGGATACACAAAACCCAAACCAAACAATGCCACACCATACCACAGCCTGTCTCTGGCTGAGGAGACCGAATGGAGCATATTTGTCTGTCCGTCGGGCCTGTCTGTGTTTGAGAGGCGCCTGCCACTTAATGACGTCTGACAAGCGAGACAGCGGCGGCTTTGGGTACTCAAGGACTGTTTTGGGGTCACGGAGATGTGATCTGTAGGAAGTAGAGGTTTATCAGATAACGTCAACATTGTCTCCACGCTGACTGCCACAAGTGGAACACTTACATTACACAGTTTGCATTTTAGGCATTTGGTTCATGGTCTAAAGAAGTGGAGGAAGCTTCAATTTCCTAGATTTCCGCCATAACAAGCAAGCAGTAAAGGGGGTCAAAGTTCAGAGCCATAGCGTGCTGGCAGTATTTCACAATTATATTGTGACGCCAAAGTGATCATGTACAAAAGATATTTCAGTAACATGTGTTCCCCTCAGCAAGCCGAAGCAGATTCCACTGATGCTCAGCATTGATGTGAAAGCCTTAACTTGACAGACTTGCACTTTTGTGAAATATGACGTCGAACCAAAGGCTGACGGTGTTTTTTTTTCGTCCCACAGGCTCTGATGCGCCCAGGTCGCCTTGATCGAATCGTCTATGTGCCTCTGCCAGATGTTCCAACCCGGCGGGAAATATTTTCTCTCCAGTTCCGCAACATGCCCGTGGCCCAAAATGTGTCTCTGGATGAGCTGGTGACTCGCACCGACAAGTATTCTGGAGCAGAGGTGAGTTACAGATCCTTTGATTGATTTATAATGAGTGCAACAGGAAAAGATACATCCAAATATGTTCTTGTGAGTGAAGCAAATGATTTATGGAGGGATAAAATTCAGTCCACTACAAACCAATGAATGAGTCACTTTTTCTTAATGCGTCCAGTGGTCTCCCCCAAGTCCAACTCAATTTACCAAAAAATATCTGCAGTGTTTTAATTGAAGTTGGAAGATATGATCTGATTGTTGAAGAACTCTAATCAGATCTCGATTTGGCAACCATGCAGTGACCTTTTCAGACTTGTTTTGATGTCAACTCAAGCTGAAAAATAGTTTTCCTATCTTACTAAACATCCTGTTTAATAATCCAGAGTAAATGGTGCTTGCCACAATGGTTAAAACTGGCAAACCCTGCACTCACAAGCCTACATCTTAATCTTCTGACTGCTGCTGACCTCCCAAATAAGAAAAACTGAATTGCAGTGAGATGTTTCTTTGCTTTTCCATGATGTGCGTGTCGTGTCTGTACTGTGTCACATTGCGCACTCGTGATCTCACAGCAGACTGGGAGTTAATCGTACAAACACTCCTTTGTGTGACAGATTTGTCTCTCGGCATTCGTCTGCCGCGTGATTCACATTGTCTTTAGCAGAGGGACTGCTACCCTCTTCCTCCACACAAATAAGAAACTGCAAGAAAAAGGGCACAATTTTGAAATGAATGTGTCAACTTTTGGCAGAGTAAACTGATCGCCAACTTTAAGAGTAGTAGGTTTTAGCCTGTGTGTATTATTTACTGCAGAATGTAAAGCATTTTATAGTTCTTTCTGTACAGGGACTTGTTCTCTTTGTATGTGTCTTGTTTTTTGTCCGAGAAATCAAGTTTGTCTTTTACCTTCACCTTTACTCACCATTCGACAGATAAAAAAAAACATTCCTGTTAGATGTGCAGTATATCTTTCCCCCTGAATGTAAATCCCAGCTGTATATTTAGACTTCAAGGGTCACGGACATAATAGAAATGTCATGCTGGGTCTTCTGACAGGCTCAGAACACAACCGCTTTTAAATGATTCAGACACTACAGTTCCTTGGCAGGCTTTAAAACACAGATCTCATTGTTGTCACAGTCATGCATTCTGTTATGGCATGTTTGTGAGTGCTGCCATGAACAGAATAATCTGTGATGAGTTCTTTCTTTCATTTGACTGCCTGAGATATTGCAGGAGGCCAAATGTTTGGATCTTTAAACAAGATTCTTAATAAGCTTCTTATCATAAAAGATCGTGTCCTCACATTGTCCTCCGAAGTAAGAACCATATTGGTTTTTCAAAGATTTCTTTATTTAATTGTTGTGTTGTTTTCTCTACTGGAACCCCACATACCGAAATTAATTTTCAAAACAAGAGACCCAAAGTGCATTTTTCAGGATTAAACTTTTATTGATCTATAACTAAGGATGTTTTTTGTTCATAATATACATTCATCTTAGAGAGAACTACTCAAGATTTGATACCAGCTTTCCAAGTGCTTTAACACTTGCACTTATGGAGCTTTCACAAGCCGACATTTAGCACGTTTTAAACAAACTCTGGTGCGGTTGGTTTGGACAGTTGAGAACGCACTAGTTTGATCTGGTGCGGACCAAAACAATCGGTACAAGACCGCTTGCGAGAGGTGTTCTTGTACACTCTATACTCTTTCCAAGTGAGCCCTAGTGCAGTTCGATTGCAAAGAGAACACAATCTGACCCAATTGCAGGAAGTGATCCAAAACGAAGGCTGCCTGCACCGACAACAGGTTAACATGAGTGGGAGAGGACCGACTTGGATTTATGCAGAAGTCTCATTTTTGCCTGACAGCTTGGCCGAAGAGAACATACAGAAGATGCTAAATAAAGTCCACAAGAATATGGAAGTCATTCCAGATAAACTAGTCATTGCATAGAAGTGGCAGCTCTAAAGACAAAAAAGAGAAACAGCTCCTTAATATATAAGAAATTATTCTTTTTTTGGTTTGGTCCGCTTTAATTTGTGCATTGTGAAACCGAACCAGACCAATTAGAAATGATCAATTTCACTCTGATTCGGACTGGCCAAACTCGTGAAAGCGCCCTTAAGCACGCATGCATATCTGTACTCAAACCTTTCTGTCAGCAAGCTCAGAGAACTGTTTATCAGTTTTTCAAATCAAGTCTGATCAGGACAGCGAGGTGTTGAGGTGTTTCCGTCTTCTCTCTTGACATTATGATCCTCTCGAGGGCAGTCTGAGGTTATCTATAGGGCCTCCTCATATCCTGAAAGTTTACGCTCTCTACCTGATTCCTGACTCGGCGCCCCCACCCAAAAAGCAGCCCCAAGCAGGCGTACACCTGGAGGAGGTATGCAGTGAGAAACCAATCCCAAGCTATCAGGTGTTGTGTTTGACATCGGGCTCTCTGGTATACCGTCTCATCTGTGGAATGGAGGTTTGCAGTCACTTGCTATTGAGTTCTTGAAACCCCCCCAAAAAATTCAAGGAAATGCCACAGTCGAACAGCTCAGAGTTCATAGGTGTCTCACCTGTGTACGGATTACATTTTACATACCAACGCTATAGATCGGAGTAGATGAGATGAAACTAAAAACTCCTGTGATCACTGAGGGGAAGTTTGAGAGAAAACAGGATACAGATAACAAACCAACACAGTACCAAAGATAATGCTGTGTTTACTAGAAAAGAGCACCAAGGGACAAATGCAGCATATCGCCAAGTAAATAAACAAGTAAATGTCCAAACACACTGACTGTTGATTGGTGACACCTTGACTGGCTGTTCTTACACTTTTAAATGTCACTCTTATGCTTTGAGATATTAGATACCACTCATTACCGGGATACTGTTTTTGAGAAAGGCTCATAGTTTCCCCATTTTTTTGTTCCAAATGTGTTTGTGGTTCCTGTTTCAGGAAGACACCGGTCATCGCAGTTTACAGTAAATGAAACTGCAGTAAATACAGTAACGGGTGACCACTCAGGAAATGTTTCCGGTAACAACGAGTGAAAAAAAGACAGACGGATGGGTTGATGATTACAAGTTCTTCCGACTAAATACGAATAATGATGATAATAATAACAACAACTATTGACTTTTTAATCAGATTTTCACCCATTTGTTAAACAAACAAAGATACATTTCCAGATGCTATTTTGAAATATAAAATCTGGAAACAATAGACAGACCTATGTGTACATATAAACCTTAAAAAGCAAAAAATAAATCTCAACACTTAAACAACTTGATACAAAAGTATTAATAATGTATCCAAAAGCATAACAATGACATGCTTTTGAGATACTACAAAGAGTACAACAACTTTAATGAGAATATCACAGTTTTCAGTGCATGTTTGACTTACTGTTAGAATCAATGTTTTTAATGCAAATAAGGATACTAATCTCATCTGTTACTTTAATAAAAAAAACTTGTGAGTCCTATATACAGGCAGCAGATATGATGTAGCATGATACCATCATATATTTGTATATTAATAATATACACTGTATGTTTTTACACTCAGTCGGTATCATGAAAACCTACCACATGTCCCCAGGCAAAGTTAAAAACCTAAATAACTGAGGAATGAGCGGTGTTGCCCGGATATGGACATTTAGAGTAGCTGGACCTTTCATCTCTGTGTGGCAGAGCACTGAGCCATTATATTTGACTTGGCATGCTAAGTGCTAATGCAGTAGGCAGCTGGGTGAGCCGCAGCCGACGAGCATCGGTCAGCCGTGCGTCAAGCCCCGCGCTGCCAGGGAGCGAGCTGGATGAAGGATGGATGGGGGGGGGGCTCGTAAATCAACAGCAAGATGCTTATTGAAGCTGGAGGCCGCTAAGCAGAGTCCAGTTTCAGTTTTTCATATCATACACACTGTCGTTGACTTGTGTCTCCTACTTCCCCGGCTTGTTCTCACTTGCTTGCATTGCGTTCACGTCTCTCCAACTGTCGACTGGTCATACGGAGGCTTTGCAGTCGTGAGACAAATCATCCGTCAACTGCAGTCGGTGTCATCATGGAGGTTTAACTGGGATATGATCGGGGTCTTCTCTGTTGCAGCTTCACTTCCTTATAAACAACTTGCGTAGTCCAGATTAAGCATGATCTAATGATCACCTGTAAAGTCCACTTTAGCGATGTACTTTATAGCAAAGAGTTCTTTGCCGTTTTCTGTTCGCAAAGCATGTAATTAAGAGCATAAACCCTAAGTATTGGGTAATTTAAGACAATTAAAAACAATGTATGAAACCATTTAAGAGCACAAGGAATAAAGGGCCTACAACATGATCCATAACCACGTAATGCAATCCAGTATAGTAGCCTTGCAACAAATACCATTGCTCTGAACCATAATATTATCCCCGCCAGGATGTTCAAGCAATCAGCCGAGCAAGTGAGTGTGAGTGTGCATCTCTGTGTCTGTCCACGGCTCATCTCCCATTTTGCGAACTGGTGTGTTTGGCTAATAGCTAATGGAACTATGAGTACACACACTGCTGTACATTGATTTTGTTTTTGGTTAGATCTATAAGACGTGTCTTGCTGACAACTTTGAGCCGATTGCCTGCATACATCACTGCTTGTGTTTGCATTGAATGAAATGTGTTTTACGACGCTTTACAGCCCATTAGTTGCGTACATCACAGATTGTTAGTTTGCTCGCTTTTCTTGTTTTGTACGTTGTGTTTGGCTTACTGCTTACAGCTAACAAACTACCTGTACACACACTGCTGTACCTTTCTGCCACTCAGTCGCTGCTAAGAGGACAGACAGTTTGGTGGGATTAATTTTGTTTTGATTGACGTGTCTTATACAGCAACTTTGAGCGGATTGCCTGCATACGTCGCTGCTTGTTTTTGAGTTGAATGAAGTGTGTTTTGCAATGCCTTAGAGGCCATTGGTGTCAAGATGAAGTGTTAGCCAATTGTTGGTTGTATTCATTAAACCACACAATGCAACAGTAGTCGTTGCAGACACACCTGGTGGAGATCAGTTTCCACTGAGTGCACCTTTCTAGTATTGTTAATGTTGAAGACTTTAAAACTGGTGTTGAACTCAATTTTTTTGCAAGATTGGCTTGTGGTAGTGTAACATTGTATGTTTGTTCATTACATTGCCTATTTAAGTTAAATATTGTAATATAACAAAAGATTTGTTTTTTTATTCTTGATTAGAATATAATTGGTGATCGCAAACACTTTTTTCAACACCCTTTATCTGACATGAAAATAAAGATGAAGCTTAACCACTTCCTTGCCCAGATTGACACTTTTGGTGCAGGGATCAAATTGGTCAACTGGTTTATAAGCTTCCTTCTTCAACCATAAGGTCACATCTTCTCCAAATCTTTCGGTGTATTTGTTGCAATTTGTATCACTTTCTTTTGTTCTTTTACTGCGCTGTGACATCTCTCCCAATGAAAAGTCAAAGAGGAGGTTTCATACTGGAGTGTTTGTTAACAGACAGCTCGCACATCGTTGTAGAGGTGATGCACAAATGGGCGCATTGAGCACCTTTCAGTCCTCAGTCCTGGCAGTCTGACTACCTGAAGCTTCGACTTTAATTACATTCCTGGGATTTCAGACTTGTTTGAGAGAAGAGGGAGGCAGGGTCGAGAGGAGTGGGAGGTGGTGGGGAGGAGGGTCATGAAGGAGGACACAGTTGTTGTCAGCTCGGAGCTAGAAGCTTGTTAAAATCACCTGTCTTCCTACCTGCCCAGAGTGACATCTGGTTTCCCAACACACACAGACACACACGCACACACCTTAAACTCACACTAAGCCCAGAAAATTGCTGCCGGCTCTCCCTCCTCACCTCTGCCATTACTTTCCTAAACAGAAGCAACATTTGATACTGTAATCGCAGTGTTGTCTCAGAGAAGAAGAAGAAGAAGAAGGGCTTAACCTGCTCCTGAAGGAAGGTGTGATGCTACTCCCCTTCTCTCTTTTTTTCAATTTATGATCAAGCCCTGACAGGAAAAGACCTGGAGGATTTATTGCACTCTGTCACATGCACTGAGTCAGTTCCAGGCCTTGTTTGTAGCCTTGTAGAAAGCTGAAGCCTCTTAAGTTTAGATACAGCACTTTTTATGATTTCAATACAAAGGGATTTAAGTCCGGACTGAAGATTCTTGCTATAGGGGTGATAATATTTCCTTAAAAATTAGAGCAAATACTTGACCGCATTGATGATAATTTAGTTTAAAAAAAGCCTTTTATTGAACATACTGCCATTTAGCAGATGTACATTTCCTATTTTCTAACACAGGCTTAAAACTTCTAAATCAGTGGCAAATTGCACATTACGTCATAATCTCCTGTCTTTATCCTACTTTGTATAGTCTTTGGCTACGTAAAGATTTTATCCTTATGGGACCTTAAGCCAAATCCAGTAAAGAAAGAGACAAGAACTGGTCCTGCAGAAGGCCTGTCAGTGTTTCAAACCCTTTGGTAATGCTCTCTCTGTGGAGATTGTTATGGCTCCAAACAAATTAAACTCAGTAGGACGTCTTTTCGACTTTCCAACTCGCTGCCTTGTTAGCCATGTCCACTCTATTGGTCGGATGGGGTTGATTAGAAGTGTAAGGCTTGATGTTACAGGATGTAGGAATTAATTAATATGTGATTAAAAACAAAAAGATACATGCAAATTATGAAACAAAGGATCAAAAGACTTCCAGTAGTGCATGCACAATCGATTACGATCCGAAGCCTAAGTCCAGATAACAAAAACATCAATCAATGATTTCTTCTCTGTGTCCTCAGTAATATTTAAACACACCTGTGTGTTGATCAAATTAGTCTCACTGAGTGGGACAATTTTCATTCTCTTTGCCAGGCCAATCATGCGATCGCTCATGTGGGTGCGTACGTCCCTGAGTGAGTGTGCACCTCCGTGTCTGTCCTTGACTAATCTCGCACCTCTGCTGCAGCAAACTGCATAATATTTTGGGTGCCCAGTTTTGGCTGCATGCTCTAGGAGCTCTCGTGGTGGTGGTGACTCACACTTTATCAGAACACCTTTTATTGCCTGTTTTATACCCCCATTGACGGCCTGCTGACTCCTCACTCACTACCCCCAGATGCTACTCTGCGCCCAGAGACACATGGTGGGGAAATAGATTGCTCACTTTTAGTGTTTTGGACAATGTGTTTGACAAACAACAAAACAGCTAACAGCTAACGTAACTACCTGTACACACGCTGCTGAGTACATCACCTCCACTCAGTCGGTGCTACGTGGGGGGAAGACAACTTAGTGATTATAATTTTGGTTGAATGAAATGTCTTGTGCAACGATTTCGAGCCGATTGCCTGCATGAATAGCAACTTGTTTTTTGAGTTTGAATGAAGTGTGTTTTACGAAGCCTCATAGCATCCAAAAAGTATTAAATCAATTAGTTTCCAATACACAATGCTGGTCGTTTCCCCAGTAAGAAAGACCCAACCAAGCTGATCCCATCCAAGTTGGTGGTAATAAGAATCGGAACATAATCTGTCTTTGAAGTCCGGATACACTTTTTGGAACCGCATGAAAAATGTTAACTGCACCCAGCAAACCGCTACTGCAGCTTCCTCGTTGACTGAGTGCGACATTGGTGGCAGATGTGCAAATGTGCTCATATTTTCATAGAAAATAAATGTTTGTCTTACCGCCCTCCTTTGCCGACGGTTGAACATATACACAGTTTTGTTTGCTTTTCCGCAGACGCACAGGGCCGATGTGTTTTCTCCAATTTAGTTTGTTTGGAATAAACAGGAAAGGAACTGAGTCACTTGAGTGCGCAACTTGCAGAGGACTCGAGCTTCAGTAACAGAGTGCGCCACGGACCTCCCTGTGCTGCGTGATTGACAGGTGACCTCCAGGAGGTGGAGTGCAAAAACACCACAGCAATGAGCACTTAGCAGATGTTGACAAGTTGTTGACAAAAGAAATCAGGACTCTCTCCCCCCCCCCCCCTCTTGAACCCGGTAAGAACAGAGCTGGAAGTTGCTGTTTAGATGTGGAGCACGTAGAGGTGACGTCCGACAGGCAGGCGGTGCCGAGCCTGCTATCTATCTCTCTTAAAGAGGGGGGGGGCATTTTAATAAAACCTTAAGCAGCATTCAGCCGTATCAGAATATCTTTGTGTTCAGATGCCTATGACCGACTGCGACCTCCGTAGCGGTGGGTCTTTTCCCTCCCTGTTTGGTCCGAGCCCAGGTGTCTGAGACGCTTGGCTGACAGCCTTTCAAAATCACTGGCGCAATTGTTTTCTTAACTTTTTTTCTTTTTCATACTGGCAGGAGCAGGAGCAGGTCTGTTCCAATGCAGGACGTACAAATCAGGCAGATCAACAGTCTGCCTTGACGTCAATGTGCCTCCTGTGATGCTTAATAACCCCCCCTCCTATAGATTACTGAGCTCCTCTGCAGCTCCCTGTCAACAAAGTCAGTGTGAAGTTGTAACTTTTAGCATTTTTGCATTAGTTTAAACATATAGAAGTAGTTTTGGAATGATAACTTTTTGGGGAAGTTAGTTTGCAACGATAAAAAAGCCATAAAGAAAGAGTTTGATCACATATAAGGTTTGCATAATGAGACACACACGCAGAGTAAAAGCCCTCTCGCAGGATGACAAATGGTTTCCTCTGAACACCTGTTGTGGTTGTGGCTGTTCCTCCTCCGTCTCCGTGTGTGTCGTCTGTCTGATTTATGACCTCGGTATTTGTTGTTGCAAAAAGTTTTATCACCACCGACACAGGCGCAAAAGAAGTGCATGAACAAAAAGGTGTTGCTCTTTAAATAACTGTGACATTACACAACATACGAAGCTGATATACGCTATCAATCCTGGACTCCCTAAGAAAAATAGAAAAAAAATCTGCAATCATTATCAAACAGCTTTGGTGGAATGCGTGTCGGACGAGGTAAGGAGTTGGCAGTGATTTTCCAAAACCTAACCTCTAGTCTTGTGTATGTGTGTGTTTTATTTTCAACGCGGCTGACCACAGAAGCGGTCACGCTGCCTCTCAAAAAAACATAATCGACATAGAAAACACTCGACAAAGGCTGCCAGGAAAAAGGCCTTTCACACCTCTGTAACGCTGAGTGACTGTGAAACACCTCGCCTCATTTCCTCTCCAACTAGCCTTTCGCCTCTTATCATTGTGAATGTGTTGTTCTAAGTCGACACTGCAGGTTAAATAAAGGTTAGCAAAGAAAACATTTCCCTCATCGCCTCAGCCAGTTGGCTTCCGCCGGCGGGGCTTGAATAAGGCCAACATCGGCCTAGAAGGGAAATGGCTCCAATCGGCCCTAATTTGACATTTTATATATATAAAGCCTTCGCTGTGGTTTATGTGCGAGTACATGGTGAGCACAAATTGAATTTTTCCTGAGAAATATGAGCCCTGGAGCGCACCAGTCGTTCTGTTTCCCTTGGCCAGGCAGGGAGACAGAATGTGGGCAGCGAAAAGGCCAAAAAAGAGACAAATGGAGCAAGACAGGAAGAGTGGAAAAGGTAGGAAAGGACAGAGGAAGTGAGGAAAGGTGGTTTGCCAAGGTGTGGAGGGAGAGAGAGAGAGATGAAGCTATAGGACAACCTCAAAGCTAATAAAACAAGAAATATAGTGGAGCCTGCTGGAGTCGATGACCGTTAACTTTATCAACTATATACAAGGGAGTTCCTATGTAGCAGTAGTATAAATGTATCGCGGTCCTTGTTAACAATTTTCCAAATTAAATTCCCATAATAAAGAATGAATAACAATGTTATGCAAATTGAGATTTATCACTTTTGAAAGTCTGGATAGCAATGACAATAGTTTAGGTCTCTCTTTATGTTATTTAATAAATAATTATAACAGTGTGGGATTAATTTGTTTGTGATTATATGTTGGATTCAGTTTTAAAAAGTTCCTCATACATGTGACCATTCACTGCGTGTGTTCAGGGACTCTGTGTCGTAGTGTGAAATTTCAGTGGAGCACATCACGCAGGTGGAGTTTTACCTACCTTGACATTACCACACACATCACATATGCACACACACACACACACACACACACACACACACACACACACACACACACAGTCTCCAGGTCACTTCAGTGTGGGTGTGTTTGGTAAATATGCCATCCCTGCCTTCCCAAGTCCAGGGAGAATGTCAAGCTTTCATTCGCCTGATTAAGGGGCGAGGACAAATATGCCCTTAAAGGCGAGGCCCGGCTATAACCCCCTCCCTTCTCCACACATACACACACGCAGAGACGACCTACTGTGTAGCCCCAACACAGGTGCGATCCCACATGGGTCTTTCCAAAACACAAGGTGGGTAGGGGCCTGAGACGATAACACTCCACCGCCTGACATGGAAGCTATTCGGCAGCTTTCGTAGGAGGTTTCCATCTGAAACTGACCTCTGACCCTTTACTTTTATTATCAGTGAGTCACACAGCGGGGGGAGAATCCCCCACTTTCATGACAAACATTTCCTGCGTGGCAAGGAAACACGCATCAGACGGATGTCATCTTATTATGAGCCTTATTCAATCTAGAACGAGAAGTGAAATATATAAACAGCAACGTGAACTTTAATATTCTAGCTGTTATATCTGAGGCCTACAGGTTTCTACTCCAGCACACAAAGGTTTCTACCTGCTGGAGCACTCGTGTGTAATATCTCCCACGACGTCTCTATTGTCTCAGCTGTAACACATGGTGAGGAAAAAGCCCACACCATCACACCATCACACTTTCATCATCACAGTTTCTATGGAATCTAAATTCCTCCATCCACGGCTCACACACACACACACACACACACACACACACACACACACACACACACACACACACACACACACACACACACACACAGTCTGCTATTTATGGTCATGTGCCATGTTTCCGTTCTCCCCCATTTCTCCCCACGTGACTCTCCTCCCTGCATGCTTAAGCTCACCTCCATCTCTTTAACTCTCTCTCTCTCTCTCTCTCTCTCTCTCTCTCTCTCTCTCTCTCTCTCTCTCTCTCTCTCTCTCTCTCTCTGGCCTTGTAATCTTAAATAGGTTTCACATGGAGCTGTGGTCAGGCCTTGTTTCTCATGTCACTGCAGACACACTTCCTCTTTGCCTCTTTGGAGGACGGCACATTTGATTTCTGGTCGAGAGTTTCGGGCTCTGCACCCCCGACGTCGTTTGATTTATATATTATTTCATTTCCTCTCTGAAAATTGGATGCCGAGTGGCCCCTGTGTTTTGGTTCGGGCAATTTTGGGAAGGGAGTTAATATTTTTACTAATTGCATAAGAGCCCCTCTTAGAGCCAATTTCATCTCTGGCACTGATTATAAGTTATATAGCTATAACTAGAGTGTTGTTTTTTACTTTTAGTTGGCATTTCACCTGAAAACCATTTTTTATCCATTTGTCAATGTCATATTTTGTCATGCTATATAATATTTATATACTGTTTCTGTTGAAAAATAATATACATACTGTATAATATATATAAAGTAAAAAAAATATTAATTATTTGTTAATTTTCAAGCAAAAATGCAACATCTTAGTTCAGACTCCTCAAATGTGTTTTTCCTTGTCTTACTAAAGAGTAGATGAAATATCTTTTGGTTTTGAAAAAAGCAATTTCAAGATGTCACCTTTGGTTTGAAAAGATTTCTCTGGGACAGTGTGATGGACATTTTGTATCATGTTTTATCAAGCAAACGATCAATTGATTAAGAATTTGATGAATCTATGATCCAAATCATTCTTGTATCGGGGCTCCATTTTGACGTCTTGCCTGCATGGTGATGTGTTTCTTCTTTTTCATAACGAGAATTCACTCAAAGAACTGATTTATCATTTAAAGTTCAGCAATATTAGTTGCTTTTTTTTCATTTCGTTACCCTCCATACAGTAAAATATCCTATTTATTGGATTGGCTGGTTAGAATTTGCACTTGAGGCAAGTTCACATTATGGCTGATTAGGAAAACATAAAAAGAACAGTAATCTGGTTCTTCTAGCTGTGACTTCTGGGGGTTAAAAGAGTGTTCATCAAGCAAGTGTGCATGTTTTCTATGTACAAGAGATCTCTATGAAAGATTGCTCATGTTTTCATGCCGACTTGTACATTTTTACTGTACACATGAGTGTGTATGTGTGAGTTTTGTGCCTGAATGAGTGGTCGCTGTTTCTTTGGTGCACAGCATGCGTTAAGCGTGCACTGGCCTATGTGAGCCTTCTCCGTGTGGTCCTGCCAGTGCAGTGTGTTACATATGGGCGTGTACACATGTGTGCAAATGCATGTTCGGTGCATCATGTGAGCAAGTGCAGCATGGTGGTGTAACTGTAGAGTATGTGTGCAGGACTTGTGGAGTGATGGAGGAGAGGTTTTGTGGGAGGGCAGGGATGTAGGGTGGAGGGAGGAGGGGGGGTGGAGGGACTTGCTCCTGTAAATGTGGCCGTTTGTGTGTGTGAGGGAGGGGGTGATGGAGGAGGGAGGAGGGGGGGAGTACTGGATGTAGCCCGCTGTAGACACAAGGGCGGATTGATAGTAAACACACACTCCGGGTCTAGTGGATCTGCTGCCGGTCGCCCGGCTAACAAGCCCTTCATTAAGGCCGTCTGATACACTCACTGAGCGCCTTTGTGGAAGTAGGAAGCGAAAAGTACACCAGACAGATTTGACCCGAGAACGTTGGTATGCGCTGCCAGCAGGCGCAACGTTTTCGCTTTTTTCCCTTCTCCTTCCACCTCTGGAGAACGGGGTTTATTTTTGTCGTGCTGAACAGGTTGTCTCACGGCACGCGCCACTTCTCACCTCCTCCAGGGAAATACTGCAAGGGAAAAATATAGATTTACATAGTTATTTTACTGTGTATGTGTAGGATGCGTGTCAAGGTTTTTGGAGTGTCACCGCTTACTCATACGTTGGGGTTTGAGTGCATGTTTCTGTGCACGTGTACAGGGGTTTTTTGTGCTATTAAAATGTCGAGTTCAGTGGTGGGATGGAAATTTGCATGAGTTTTGGTTTATGTGCCATGAAACATGGTACAAGTTGTCTATTTCACATCATAAGACATGCAATGCACAACGTTTTATCACACTGTATATGTTAGTTATTTGCTCTTTTAATTAGTCATGCTGCACATGTATCTTTATTATATTCATATATATCACTATTTTGCACTCCCATCTAGATATTGATACTCCTCCTTTTTTATTCCACTCATAAGCTTCTGCTTTCTGTGCTAAAAGTGTCAGGTGTGTTTCTGTAACCCCCCACTTTGCTATGTTCTTATTTATATTCTGTAATTCCCTGCTGGATCTCGTTACCAATCCGCTGCTACGACGGCCTAATTTCCTCTCTGGGGGTCGTTAAAGTTTGGTGTTGTCTTATCTTACAAGGACAACAGGACCTCACATACAGGGCTGGACATAGTGCTGTGGTATATCACTCTGCATGGGGAATATAAATCCAACATGGAGACGCTTTTGTGCACGTTCTAGCAGCGTGATTCAGGGTGTAGTTGTGGCTACGGAGGGAAATAAAGTTCACTGACCAATAGAGCATAAAGGCCGCTGTTGTGTCCAGGGTTTCATGTAGTGGAACCCTGATGGCTGAGAGCATGTGAGGCTGAGCAAAATACAGTAATAAGGCAAATAATCACGTCTTTAGTGTAAGAAACTTATACTTAATTATAGGCCCATTACCCTTTATTAACTTTTCATTAACAATAAACTTTAGAAATCACAAAGTAAAACATCAAGTCTGCAGTAAATAGTCCACTAATAAACACTTATGGGCTTCTCCCTTTCAAATCAGCCATAAAACTTACAGTTAAATATTATGAAAATCTTTAATAAAGGCTGTTGGATCCAACTTCCTAATAAGCCATAAGTTCTGTAGCTTGTGAAGTGTTTATGAAGCCATTATTAATCGTTGGTTTCTTTCTCTCTTTCAGCAAATATTAACAAATGAAGGAATCAAAAATGGTGGTACATTTTTTATTGCTATAGTAATCTATCAAGTTCACAATTGTAAATGTTAAGAACTTGTTAGGGAGTTGATTTTGGTCATGATACCTTGCATTGATTTTTCCGAAGACAAGTGGTCAAAAGAGCTTTTTTAACGACCTTGCAACCAAAAGGTTCCTTTAAATGGTTTATTACCAATATGTAAAGCTCTAAGAAGGGATTTATTAACCATTAATAAAGCCATTAGCTACAACTTACAAACACTTTAAAGTATGTCTTAATAGAAAGTGGTAGCCACAAAGCTATATATGTAATACTATGTAATACCAACAAAAAACATCTGCCACAGAAAAAGCTTTCACAATAATATCAAAGGCTTTAACTTCACTTCATGTTGAGCAGAACTGAATAAAACTGCTGTGGTTTCGTACAAATCACTGAGTCTGTCCACGTTACTTGTTTCCATTTTATCGTAAAACGTCATTCCGTCAGTGTCCAATTTTCTCCCCTTTGCAAGTGAAATATTGCCATATTTTCCTCCTTTCTATCTGTTGTAGTCTGCTGTAAAGAACCAGACCAACCCTCCGTCTGTTACAGACGGCGTACTTCTTCTCGTACTTCAAAGTGTTCGTCTCGACACACGTCTGCCCCCTAAAGGTGACGTAGGGAAATAAAAATATTGTTTTTTTTAACCTCCATCATGAGTTCTCAATCAGATCACATTCCGCCTGTCTGTCTCGTTCCTTCTCTTTTTGGAGACAAACCTTTAGACCTCTTAAAGATCAAAAGCAGATCTAAATGACTTTTTCCGTCCGTCTGAAATGACCAAAAGAAAACATGTCATTATGGTAGTCTGACCTGCTCTCTCCCACCACTGCATTTGAGTCTTATTGACAGCAATTCTGAAAAATCATATTCAATATTTTTTTTCAGCAAGACTTATACATGTCCATACATACATACATTTTAGTGTTGAAGAATATCTGTGTGGTTCTACATTCGTTCATGTGCGTCTCGGTTTTCAGAGGGGTTTGAGAAGAACCACCGGGGGAAACTTGTCATTAGAGGAATATGTGGAAACAAGGATGTGGTGGGCGCTCCAATCGAGTATCTATCACTTTTCCAGCGACCCATTTAAGAGCTCTGCGGTTCAGGAGGCTCTGCTGACATTTTATTAAGGTGGAATGACTGACACAAGGATTCCAGACATTTCTGCTGATTGTTCAGGAAGGAGCTTAATGCCTCAAGCTCAACTCTTCTGGACAGGACAAATGGTGATGAAATGAATATTATACTTTTTATTTAACTTAATATCATGATTATGTTCCCTTCGTATTCTTCTGCTACTACTGCTTCTTCTTGAAGACAGAAACTTCTCCTCTTTTTCTCTTTTATTTTCCTTGTTCAATTAGAAGGTTATGTATTTGGGCTATATACATGAATACAATTACAACAAAATTACAAGAAAAAAGTAATCTTAAGCAATACTTGGTAATTTGTTACCCCCAACACTGGTTACGATTCAAATTTGACCTGGTTTAGGCAAAAAAACACATGATTATGGTTAGAAAAAGGTTGATATTTGGGTTTAAATAACTACTTTGTTAAGGTTAAGGATGCTTTGTCATCATGTTGAAAAGAAGCCAACACTGATCACATCCCTTGTCCATGTTTGACACCTTCTCAACAGTCAATAGAGGTCTTTGTCAGTTACAAAAACGACTGATGCTGTCGTTTTTTCTTCACGAATAATTGGCCCCAAAAAAAACAGACCCAAAAAAGAGAGACAACAACAACAACACTGACAATCTTCCAGTGTGAAGTATCCTTGACGTCACAGAGAATGTTTGTATCACCATCAAACATCTGCTGAAGAAATACATTGAAGAGAATGAGTCAGCGAATATTCAGCTGCAATGGAAGAACTCACTGTACAAACTGTGACTTTAGACAGCCTTTGCTGCGTCATCAAAACCTCTCTCTTTGACTCACTATCAGGCCCACTTTCAGGTCATCTTGAGTCAGCAGGTTTTAAAGCCCGTCTCCAAACTGAGAGGCTCTTGATGATTAGAATTTTTTTTTTTTTCCCCATGTTTGCTTCGCCTGTTCGACTGGCTTCGTGCCACCTTCAGGGACTCTGAGCTCGCCCACATCACCAGAGAGCGGCCGCTGCAATCTATCAGCTTAGCCCGTCTCCGTATATTTAAGTGATTGCTGACATAATTTATGAAGGGAATGAAAAATAAAGTCTGCATTGCTAATAAAAAAAAAATAAAAAAAGGAGAGATCTATAAATTATTTGGCCTGCCACAAGTCAGCACTCTCCCACACACACACACACACACACACACACACACACACACACACACACACACACACACACACACACACACACACACACAACACACACACACACACAGCTCATTTCTGTGCGTTTTCTCCTTCCTCTTTTTCCCTCTCAGGAGTCCGGGGGCCATCTTTAGGGGGCTGCTTTTTCGGGGGGGGGTTGGGTTAGGGTTAGGGGTATCAAGGTGGTGTTGGAGAGGAGGGGGGGATTTTTGGCTCCGGTCTAGGAATGCCTTCACGTTTACAAACAAACTGGCTCTTTCGCTTGCCCTGTTTGCCTTTGTGGCTTTATTTTTCATTTTTTTTTTTCAAGGCCTGTACGGGCAAACACACAGCGGGAAACACTGGCTTGTTGATCGCCTTCACAGACCGGCTCATAAACCCAGCGACCATGAATGTGGGGGCCTGTGTTTTTGTGTGTATGTGTGTATGTGTGTGTGTGTCGTTTGTGCACTTCAGAGCAGCGTCAGACCCTTTTTTTTTTTTTTTTTATATATATATATATATATATAAATAAATCCCCGAGGGTGTAGTGGAAGTAAACAACCCAATAATTATTAACCGTTGAATCATGAGATTTGAGGCACGAGGAGGCGAACATGTCCTCAGAGGGGAGTCTCAACGTAAATAAGAAATTACAGTTTGATTGTGCTGCGGCAGTTTTGTCTGTTCCTGTTTATGGGCGTCGCTTGGAAACAAACACTAAATCACATTGTTCAACATGTGGCATCTCTCTCTCTCTCGCTCACTGACTCCTCTCCTCGCTCGCCCCTCGCTCGGTCTGTAAACAGGGATCGGGGGGGGGGGTGCATGGCCTCATTGTTTTGCATCATTATTACTGACAGGCCCCAAATGACTTGAATGATGGGAAACCCTCATAGAAAATTACCCCGGCCCTGTGTGTTTACCCGGACTAAATCATGTTGCTCATTGGCTTGAAACAGAAGAAGAAGGGGGGGTAGGGTAGGGGGGAGGAGGGAGGAATAGGCCTCACATCCTGACATCTGCAAAGCACCTGTCCTAAACCGTGCATGCTAGCTGGGCCAGAGCACATTCATGCAGTTATCTCCCCTCATTTTGCTCTCCAGCCTTGAAAAACTCCATGACCGTCATGTGCTTCAACAGTCGACAACACTCTGCTGTGTGGTTTTTTTTTTTTTTTCCCGTCTCCACGGAGTCTGTGCGTTGGATGGGTTTCAGATGATGCAACGTTCTGTTGATCTATTAGTTCAAATGTGGACATGTAAAATCTTGACTTTAATATTGTGCATTTTAATGTTGTTTCTGAAGAATATAGGAAAACTCCTACGATTTGTTTCAACCTCTACATTATTATAGATATTCTAGTTGAATATACCCCCAAAAGAATGTACATACTGAATACTGATTTTGGTTCCTTGAGCAAATATTTATATTTCATGCATTCCACCGAAAATGTAAGTCTCGCACCGTCACGCAATCTTGAATTCATTGTTGTTTTTACTCTAATAAACCCACTCTTGACTCTACACACGGGGGAGGAGCTTGTTAATCCACATGTGCAATGATTTGTAGAAAAGTTACATAGTGGTTTCATCTCCTATGGGTGACAAAGATGCAAAAAATTGCTTTATTGCATTGGTTTTCTGCATTTGTGACATGCCTGAGCAGAGTCAAATTTACACCCAAGAAAATCTATTGATCGCGTGAGCAAAAGTAAATATTTCGTTGGTTGGCTTTTTTTTCATCGGCATCCGAAATTTGCAGAAATCTAAACAAACAAACAAACAAACCGCACTGCCAAAAATGATTGATTCCAAAAGTTCTGATCGGTCGGGAATAGGCGTAGTTTTAAACATTAATTGCTTTTTACAAACTGTGTGGGACTAAAACACACTAGAGGTTTAATTCTCCTTAACAATAATTAACTAAATGTTAACTTTTGGTGTCGACAAACTCATTAAAATACACAATAATTAATATCAGTGTTTGTGATGGAACAGTGGCCCCTGGTTCTTCTGCTCACTGTGCACCCAGCATCAGCTTGCATGGCGAGCACAGAGCAGTGACCAGCGCTGCTCCGGTCCAGTGAACATTTGCAGCAGACCCACATTGCTCTACATGCACGCTTCCACAGTTCAATATCCCAGAGCCTTTTGCCGCATCACGTGACCGCCTGTCCCACTGACCTCCCACCAGACCTTATCAGCAGTTGTTCAGGGCCAATAGCTTCCTGCAGGGCTCTTGTTGGAGGGACCAGAACAAAGCTGGTTCTCTAGAGCAGGGAGGAGGAGGAGGAGGAGGAGGGTGGCGGCACTGCTGGGAGAGCTGCCTGGCCTTCATCAGCCGTCGCCGCTCACCGATTTCGGAAGTGAGTCACCGCTCTGCCGTGTGCAGAATCTCTCCCAAAGGTCACCCGCCGCTGCCTGCAGCACTCCTCCGTGTCAGCCATTGCGTAATTCAATCAGTAGTGTAGTCAAGAGGCTGCAGGAGCAGTACTGTGTTTACACTTTAGACATTTCAGATAGAAATGTTGATTAAACAGACCATTTTTTATTGAAAAAGCTGCTCCAGACGCAGAAATAATCCTATTAGTTAACTCAAATCTCGAAGGGCAGAACCAGAAAACTGCAGTTATCCTACTGTTTATCTTTTTACATTGCATATTGAAGAGGAGGAGGCACAGATTGAAAGCCCAAAACTTAATAATGAAAGCAGTCTGGTTGATTAAGTCCTTTAAAAAAATAAAGCTGTTTATGTTTATACTTTCATCGGACTTCCTTGTTCGTTTGTGAGTTAACTCGTGTTCCAACAACATGTGGTTCTTTGGCTACATAATACATTTAATGAGGTCTGGAGATATGTGTTTGTCTTCAGTGCTTCTTACTAAATTTCCACTTACTCTTTTCCCAAAATGGAGAAGAGTTCAGTTGTGTTTCTTGTGCCACTGTCGGCTCCTTCCAACCTGTCAACTTCTTATTTAAAGTGGCAATCCTTAAGATTTCAATCTTAAGGATTCAACCGTGCTCAGCAGTATAGCAGTCTGGAGTCTTTTTGTGGAAACATGAGCGTCAAGTTTTCATAGCTGTGTGCATAGTTCCATTATTTTGCATGGCTGTAATGGAGAAAAACTGAAATATACAGCATTCTTTTATGGGATTGTCACCACAGACACCAAGACGTCCTTAATACTGAAACTATATAAATATTGGAATGCTTTCATCAGTGGGCCACTGGCTCAATCACCACTGTGTTCCCTCTTTCAGCATAGATAGTGAGGATTATATGTTGATAAGGTTACATAAACATTAACTCATATTGCTCCTCTTTTTATATGATGCACCTGGAACTATTTCATTATTTCAATAACTGCTTTCATGTCATTTTGCTGATCCAAGGTCTGTTTAGTACAGATATATAGTTGATGATATTTTACACAGTTTGATTTGTGTTCTTCTCCAGTACCATATAACACCCTCACCAGCCTCTTCACTACAGCTCCCATGATCCAGTGGTGTTCAGTGGATGGACCGCTCTGCCTGACAGCTGAATCTCTGTGTCTGTTTCCTGTCCCAGATAACGGCAGTATGCAGAGAGGCTGCCCTCCTGGCCCTGCAAGAGGACATCAAAGCGGAGCACATCGAGGCCAGACACTTTGAAAGTGCCCTGAACACTGTGAAGCCCCGGATCCCCGACTCTGTCATCCAGTCCTACGTCAGCTATCAGCAGCGACAGAGCGGCCTGTGCTTCTTCTGAACACGCTGCTGAGGACGAGGTCAAAACTGAAGGAGCTGTTTCCCCCGTGTGATCTAACATTATTTTATAACAGAAAAGGTTTCAACTGCCCAGATCTGCTGGACAAGTTATATAAGAAAATGGCAAAAACAACCAGCAAAATGAATATGCCAAATAATAAAATTCTGTTTCCCAAAAGTGCTTGTTGAATTTTTTTATTTTTTTTTAACTCTAAGTTTCAAAACTCCTCCTTTATTAGCTCAGTAGGACAATATATATATATATATATATATATATATATTTTATATATATATATTTTGGTTTTGAAAAATGAGCTGATGTGTCATGTTTGATTATATGAAATATTAATAATGTATTAAATGCATTATGTATTTATTCATTGCATTTGCTTTTCTTGTTTGTAATGTTGAAATAACATTACGGCAAAAAGAAAAGTCACAAATAAGTTGATAAGCACTGTTGATGTTTAAATGAGGTCCAATACTGAGTTTACAGCAGAATTAAAATACTTAGAAAAGTCTGTAAAAGACCCATTTTAGTCCAAACCCATGAAACGTGCTATTGCTTTTATTATGTGTTGCTCTTAGTTTTACAAGTTTTTAAATGTTTTCACAGAGGCAAGAGATTGATTGCAACAAACCCTATGTCAGTAAAAAGTTTTACAAATAGTAATACTGGAGATAATGATCTCCATCTGAATACTATGCATGTCCCCTTGCACTAACAGATACAGCATTAAATAGTGGACTCTGATTTGTTCTTAAACTCCTAGTTTGTGGAACTGCTACTTTTTTTCTACAGAAAAAATAATAAACCCCCATCCCCGGCTGGTACATTCATCACATCCATCCATGGAAAATCAGCTAATTGCTGCAATCGTGAGATTTCCGTCCGCGCTTCCGACCACTAAGAGCAGGGATCCAGGCGGCCATCTGTCGGTCTACCAGGATCTGCTTTATCACCGAGAAGCTGAGTTTTACCATCCAGCTTTTTAAAAAAAACAAAACCCCAAAAAGCCTTGTTACTGCGCCACACGGTCCTCTAACAGCCCGACCACCCTGTGCCCATCCCCATCCCCACCAGGAGCAGGAGCTCTGGAGGTCATTCATCTATTGATTTTTCCATTTCAATGGGATAAATTGACTTTGTATTGAACTTCCTTTTCTCATGGATCCGGATGTAGCGCATCCGCGACACCAATCAAACCAGACAGTCAGGAACAGAGGGGGAGGGGGAGGGATGGGGGGGGGGGGGTATTTGTCTCCCACCCCCCCCCCCCTCCTCCTCCTCCTGGCTGCAGGGCTGATTTTTTCTTAAGGTGGTCTGGGATTAAACCAACCCCCTCCTCCTCCTCCTCCTCTAACCACCCTCTCCTCCACCACCACCATCCCCAAAAAAATCCACCCAAAGCAGTGCTGAGATGATGGGAACACGTCCTGGTGAGAGGGTTCTGCAGGCTGCACCCTCATCGTGACACATTTTGATTTCCTCTGATGACAAACGTCATGCGTAATGTTCCCATCATGCGTAATGGGAACATGATGGGAACTTTACGCATGACTGTGGTTCCAGCACCAGTGGGGGGGGGTCTGTTAATTAACTACCCAGATTATTAATTTATACTGAAGATGCATTAAAGGTAATAATATCATATATGTGTATATTACATATAACAAAACATTCATGAAACTGCTCATTTCGGGTTCCTTAACATGTTAAATAAAATGTGTTTGAACACAAATACTGCTTTTAAGTTTAAGGGTTCTTCAGTTTATTACATAGTTTATAAGTTATACTGTGTGTTAAATATGACACAAAACTTAAAAAATGCCTTTATTACTATATATTTTTGTGTACTAGTTGTAGATATATTTGGTTAATGCTCATAAGAACTGTCATACTTTAGGAACCAAAATGTTTTTTCCACTTTATTTAAGAAGCACACTTGACTTTTTTTATATATATATTGTGTATCTAAGGATGTTTTGTACCAAACATGACAAATCAGCAACACCACAAGTCCACAACTTGTTTGTTACATCACTATTAGTCACATAAACCTGATCCACATCGTCATGCATAAACCCACAAGAACGGAAACCAGTGGAAACCAAACCAAACCAACAACCCAGTCCACCTTAAGAAGCGCACACATCCCCACAGCCCGGCCTTCCACATCTGCCCAATGAATCAGGAGCGGATGCGATGTATCCTTTTTCAGTGCAGTGAATGGCCAATGGGAGTCGGCTTGTGGAGCAAACACTGAGCTCTGCGTTCCCATTCATTCAGTGCTGAACAGGCCCGCGGAGCTGCAGAGAGGCACAACCGGCCGGCTGCGACCCAACAACGACGTTTCTTTTTTCTTTTCTTTTTCCTCTTCTCGCAGACTCCCCCGCAACAATAAGTAACAGACAGAACCCAAAACGCAACACACTGAGGAGAGAGAGAGAGAGAGGAGATTTTTTGGGATCTATACGTTCGTGTTTCATTTCATTTCTCCAAGAACTTTCTTTTTTTTATTCTTTTTTTATTACAATTCCATGTAGGTCTGTCCTACAGATCGGCCTCCCGAAGTGCGCAGCAGATCTCCGGGTTCCTTCCCTCCTCCATCAGAGCTCCACCGTGGATTGTACTTTGCTTTATCCTGGGACGAATGCACGCATAACCCACTGCTGAACTAACCCCCCCACCCAAAAACAAACAAACAACATAAATAAATATTAAAAAAGGGAATAACGCAAAGGGATACTCTCGCACTTTGGATTACCAGTCCCCGTCTGGACATTGGCCCTTTTCCCTTTTTGGATGGAGTTCTGCTAGGCTGTCTGGTTGATGGATTCGACGTTATGGATGGTTGCATATAGGTACGTATCTCACTCACTGTGCTGCACTTATTCATGTGTATTATTGCTGATAGTCTGGGGTATAAATGTTTATTACACTGGTGTGCACCAAATCCAAAAAAAAAACACACTTTACGCGTCATTTCATATGTTTGGCACAATAAAAAAAACAAGATATTCAATAATCTGGACTAGTTGATGGAGCTGATGGAGCTCCATGCCTGAGTCCGCAGTAACTACACCCTCCTCCCCCCCACACACACACACACACACACACACGGCCGTTGTTTTCATTCATAAGTTTTCTCCCCGTCTGTGTGGATGTCTCTCTCTCTCTCTCTCTTTCTGTCTTTTTTATATTCCTGCACCTCGTCCCTTTCCAAACGGATCATCCTGTTGGTATCACGCACTGTGACGCGTAAACTTAACAGGAATAAATGAAGAGTTTGCTTATTTGCAAAGAGCAAAAAAAAAGAAAAAGATAAAAGATAATGTAGGGGGGGTTTGATGTGTGGTTTTGGCCTCATGCAGGTCGGCAGTGCTTCATAATATCCTCGAAAGCTCAAATTCCCCAAATTCCCCATTAGTATTTATGGAATAAACACACATATTAGTTTAATTATTTGCTTATAATAAACTTTAAAAAGTCCTGTCACGCTGCAGCTCCTCAAACCTTCACCCTTCACCCATCGTCTGTATTTGGTCGGAACTTGATCTGACCTTAGTTTTCTCTCCTTCTTTCTCTTTTTTTTTTTTGGCTCTACTTTTGTCCCCATTCCCCTGATCTCCCGTCCTGCTGTAGTAATAGAATACTAAGTGAGGCAGCTCATTTAGTTCCCTTGGATCTCGTCCTCATTTGGTGGCCGCGGTGCATTTAAATGTTAACTAGTCATACACATGTAAATGAGGAGGGGAAGTATCTGTAGGGCCCACTGAACTTTAGATGTGTGCGTATTGGGCAGGAAGGTACAAAAAGTCTTGTTAATAGTCAACTTTTTCTTTTCCTCACCCCGGGTTGCCTCACTTAACGGGATCAAAAGTGACGTATTGTCAGGATGACAGGATGAAAACAGTCTGGGTCAACTTTAAATACACACTGTAAAATAACCTAATATTGCTTATATCACTTCAGACAATATCACATGTTGAAACTTTCTATTTTCTAGCGCTGCAGAATACTTCTGGTATCGTTTAGGAACACTGACATGATACTGATTGGTACTTGGCTTTGGATTTGAAGTGGCCATGTTCAACCCTCTTCCATCAGGACAGTGTGTGTTTGCCAGTTAGGCCATGTTTTGGCTCCGTCTGATGATGTCTCCTCCCTCCCCGCCTCTCCTTTGTCTCTCCCCGGCCTCTCTTCCCCCTCTGGCAGGTTTTCCGATGCATGCCAAGTCCACGGTGAATGTCGGAAGTGGTGATCCCCCCAGATGGAGCTCCAAAGTCAACATGGCCCCGGCGGTTCATTAGTGGTGATCCAGCAGCCTTCCCTAGAGAGCCGGCAGAGGTCGGATTACGAGCGGGAGCTCCAGCATGCCGCCATTCTCTCCCTGGACCAAATCAAGGCCATCCGCTCCAACAACGAGTACACCGAGGGGCCCTCGGTGGTGCGGAGGCCCCCAGCTCCCCGCATTGCCCCCAGGCCCCAGGACAAGCAGGAGAGGACTCACGAGGTCATCCTCGTCAATGTGAACAACAATTATGAGCACCGGCCTTCGGGTCACCACCATCACGTCGGGGGCGGCGTGGTGGTCGTGGCCGGGGGACAGCAGTACGGCGGGTCCCGGGCGCCGGGGCTCAGCCGCTCCACTAGCACAGGAAGTGCCGCCAGTTCAGGGAGCAACAGCAGCGCCTCCTCTGAACAGGGACTCTTGGCACGCTCGCCCCCCTCCAGGCCCGGTGTTGGCTTACAGCACCACCACAGAGCGGAGCGGCCTGTTCGGACTCAGCCCAAGCCCAAGGCCCTTTCACAGCCCCAGCAGGGACCTCACTTCCACCAGCCTCCACTAGAGGCTCCGCTCAAGCCACAGGGCAAAGGGAAATCAGACTTTTCTGGCTCTGGCAACGGGCCTGTGGCTGCCGCCGGGCACCAGTTCATCTGCGAGCGCTGCGGGAAGTGCAAGTGCAGCGACTGCACGGCTCCCAGGAGCCTGCCGTCGTGCCTGGCGTGCAACGGCCAGTGCCTCTGCTCGGCCGAGAGCGCGCTGGAGCACGGCACGTGCATGTGCCTGGTCAAGGGCATCTTCTACCACTGCTCCAACGACGATGAGGGGGACTCCTGTGCTGACCAGCCCTGCTCGCTGTCACGCTCCCACTGCTGCTCTCGTTTCCTGTGCATGGGATTAATGTCGGTACTCTTCCCCTGTCTGCTATGCTACCCACCTGTCAAGGGGTGTCTGAAGGCGTGCCAGGGCTGCTACGACCGGGTGAACAGGCCCGGCTGTCGCTGCAAGAACTCCAACACTGTCTATTGCAAACTGGAGAGCTGGGCCCCACAGAGCCAGGAGAAACCCTCCTGATCGGCCCTGTGTGTTTGTGATTGCGTGTGCGCGGGAGACTCTTGATGTGGATCTTATGATGACAATGATAATGACGATGATAAGTCACAAATTAATGTTTATCAAACATTCTAAGCACCTCCCACCAGCCTCCCCTCCTCGCTGCGGAAACCTAAGGAGCTAAAGCAAAGGAGTAACGAAAACCACTCAATTATTTTTATTTTCTCTGGATCAGGACCATGTTTTTACAGACCAGTGTTTGCCTTAACTGTTTCTATGTCTGTCCTCAGCTCCTCATTAACACTATTTTTTTATATATATATGAAAAAGTTTCTCTTCCGTTTTAGGTAGGCAGTTTCCTCTGGGCCTGTGTGCCCGGTGGCAGCTGCCTCTCACCAAATCTGTGAAGGACGATCTACTATAGGGCAATTATGTAGCTGTTACCTGTTATTCATAGCGAGCAGGTATGTTTGAATTTATTGGTTGCTACCACACTAAAACCGTGGTTCTTATGCTCATGATGCATTAACGAAAGCACATCCATCTCATAGTATTTTTTTTTTTTCCCACTTGGATATGTTTCTCTCCTTCCACCCATCTGAACTCTTCATACACATTCTGTGGCATTCTCCCATGTTTGTTTGTTTTTGTTTTCTTTATTTTTGTGTAAATTGTATGCTCAAAAATCCATAAGAGGAATTCTGGCTATTTTTTAAAAGAAAAAAATGTCTGTTAAAACATTTTTTTTTTGTTGTAAAAAATATTTATTATGTGAAGCTCTATTATTTTATGATATTTATTGCAAGAGACAGTCTTAAATTTACTCATGTCTGAATATAACAAAATATCAAATACTTACTGAAAAATTAAAGGGTGGCACAAAAGAAAACTATGTTAACTTTAATGCAGAAAATATATTAATTAATGAAAAAAAACATGCAATGTCTGGTGTCTTGATTGAGCTGCTGATACATCAGCCACGAGGAATGAAAGATCTCACTGATGGCTGATTTTTAAGTGTGTGCGGGTCTATTTTCACCAGTTTGAGTTCAATGGCGAACAGCTAATCACTGTTTTCTGTGTGTATGCTTATGTGTGTGTGTGTGTGTGTGTGTGTGTGTGTGTGTGTGTGTGTGTGTGTGTGTGTGTGTGTGTGTGTGTGTGTGTGTGTGTTGTTCACGCTGGGTGTGGAATTCCTGGTGAAAAAAAATAATAATTCAGCAGTGAGTAGAAACAGCTTGTAGCTCGAAATGTGACTGTTTACATTCTTGGAGGGCTTCTTTGCTGCGATTCTCCTCGGTAACCTTGAAAGCTAAACAATACAGGTCATTGACACGATTAGCCCCGAAGCTGCTAGCATCAACAGAGCCTCCACGTTTCCATGAGTTATGCTCACAGGAAGTAGCTCTCCTGCTAAGCCCCCCCCCCCCCACACACACACACACACACACACACACACACACACACACACACACACACACACAAACACACTCCAACAAGTCACCACAAAACTATGCGCTGTAGTTTTACTCCCTGGGCTTTAATGCGGCTAGATAGATCGGGATGTTCCCAAACATCCCAAATGGTCTCCATGTTGTGGAGCCCGACAGTGTGTGCCTTGAGAAATGGGAGCGACCATTACGAGTAGCCGGGCCACCTGTTCAAAGATAATAAACCGGGGCTATCAATGCTGGGCTTTTATGGCGTGGTTCCTGCACTAAAGGCAACGACAGGGGCAAACCCCCCACCCCACCCCTCCATTTGGCCGCCTCTTTTTGTCAGTGAATTTATCACTTGGGAAGTCCGCTGACCCCCCCCCCCACACCACACACACACACACACACACACACACACACACACACCCCCACTGACACCCACTTCCCCCCTTTCCACCTCCGGGCCCCCAGGGGATGAGATCATCACTTTGAAAGTTGGTTGGTCAGCCAGAAAATGCCAACAGTTGGGGAAACACAAACTGTGACCAGGAATTTCTCAGGCACAAAGAAGAAAGGGGGAGAAAAAAAAAATACACCGTGGCTTAGGTTTTCGAAAAACTGCCAACACAACCGTGTCCATAATCAGCTACATGTGACGGCGGGGCCCTCAGGTGCTCTGTGCAACAAGCCTGGTATATCTTTGGATTCAGAGTTTCGCGTAAACGGAAATATGACCCCTCTTGATTTAACATAAGCTTGAATCCCCTCACGGTAAAAGCTGCAGCAGTGTTTGAGGAGTAAAAGGTTGGCTTTAAATACTTCTCAGGGAAGAAGCTGAAAGGTAAACATGAGCACAAAGGAAGTATCTTGTTGCTTTTGTCAGTTAGCTAACCAGGCTTTCACTAAGGCCGACTAGCATGCGGTCTTAGTCCAGTTTGTCAGCAGTTTGCATCAAACGAACCATTCCCCTCCCAAAACGGGCCTTCTGTACTTAATGTGCTCTTCTTTCCTCCTTTTTGGTGGAATGTACCTTTTGTTGCCCTGCATAGTTAAGAGTGGATTAGCGATTTGTCAATTTCCTGTTAC
Source organism: Anoplopoma fimbria (assembly GCF_027596085.1). Lineage (NCBI taxonomy): Eukaryota > Metazoa > Chordata > Actinopteri > Perciformes > Anoplopomatidae > Anoplopoma > Anoplopoma fimbria. The sequence goes on from NC_072452.1 coordinate 23,320,297, forward strand.
TTTTCAGAGCTGCAATCCGAGCCCCGTTTGCTCCCGGCTCCTGGATGATAGCAAAACAATAGGAGGTCTTTTTTTATTTTTTTTCAGGTTCCACTAAAGTTCCCCTGTACGGATGAAGGGAGGTGGAAGAGATCGTAACTGTTTTCAGGAGGTGGTGAACAGGAAGACAAGTGTTTATTTGATATTTTCCAACCGTAGCCAAATAAGGAGACCGATCCTACTCCCACCATTTCCTGAACTTGGCTCTGCTAAGTCCGTTACATGTCTCTTAAATCTCTGATACAAGTCGGCGGAGGTGTCTAAAATAACATTTCAATGCTTGTGAATGGTTTAACTTTTAAGTCACCCTGCCACATGGACTACACTGCAACTGCGTCACATGTTTCTCATCACGGGAATACCACTCCAGAAGTGAAATGTGAGTCAGTGTTGAGTAATTCAATCATATAAATGGTCATGGCGTTCCCTCCCTCCTACTTCTCTTTGCACTTGTTTCAGAGTAAATTTAGCTGCTCCACACACCCACGTAATGCTATTTAGAGTTGTCAGACTTGGCGCGTTTGTTGCTTCAGCTTTGTTTTGTTTTTTGGGGGCCGTACAAGTGCAAACACGCATGACTACCATGTGAGTCATGGTGGAACCTCCAACCCACACATCCTACCGGGGCAGTCCTTTTCTTAGCCAGGGCACCACAGCCGCGATGGAGCAGGATACTCTATAAACAGTCATCCTCCTCCTCAGCATTCATCACCAAAAGGCCTGCTTCAGCTTTCCTCCGCCTCCTCATCTGGTTTTCATTATTTCCCCTCATGGCATATAAATAGAAATTAGCAATCAGGGGGGACGTGGGGGTGGCGGATTTTGGAGAGGAAGGTGGCTTTTTTGGACTTCAGCGTAATGACCGAAGTTTATGGAAGTTATCTCCTCAGATATTCCTTTTTCTTTTTTTTTTGTTGGATGATCTCGGCTTGCTGGAGCAACATGTGAGAGCTGATGTGTTCAGAAACGGCTCCAACATCCACACTCGGCCTCCACAGGATTAAAATGACATTGAAAAAACATCAGATAGCCATAAAACGTTTGAATGCAGGTCCTGATAAAGTCACGGCTGTAACTCACCACATCCAAAATGTTAGAAAAATACCGTATACTGCCGTTGCAAAATGTAAATATCTCCGTAAATAAGAAAAGCAGCCTTGTGTTTGCCTCGACCACCATGCCTTTCAGAGTTTATATAACTCTATTTGAAAGGGTTTTGGTTTGGAGAATTTTCTCAACCCACAGAGGAACATCTAATCCTTCAATTTAACTTAAAACGTTGAAACCCCCCCCAACTTGGAGATGTTATCTCGTCACCTAAGAGAGATAATATTATAAAGACCGTTTTTGGCACGACAACGGTAAAGGTCAACAGATTTTCCAGATCTGAGAGAGATCCAAGCAGCCATCATTTGGACGTAAACATGACTTCTTAAGTGGTACAGTAGTGCAGAAAGTAGATCTAGAAAATCTCATGGAGGGATGTCCTGAACGGTTATAATCCCTAACAAATACAAATTAACTAGACTGCAGCAGTTTAGCAGCTGGACAAACTTCTCTCTCCTCTCATCTAAGGCTTAGTTTGAAACCAAAACATACTTACTTCCTTATCTCTAGTAGTATCTATCATTTTGATACTCTTGGTTATGTTTGTCAAAGATTTGAGATAGTTTCCTGTGAGATTCCTTCCTCTACATCAAAACAATGCAAGTGAATGGGATTTTGTTTTGTGGTGCTATTTACATGGGGAAAACAATGTCCTGGTTACTATGGATAACCACAAACCTCACTGGTTTTCTTGTGGAAATACTTTTCTATTTTTCGAAGAAATTGTTGACAGTTGATTATTCAAATAACTGGAAACATTGTTGAGTTTTGAAATGTAATTTTCAGCATTTTGAGCCGCAAAAACAAATATAAAATTGTTCCGCTTGCATTTGAATGAAGTACCACAAATCGTTGACCAATATCTCAAAACAAAATAAAACCAGGTAAGTGATAAGAAGTTGTTTTTTTAAACCTTGGATGAACGTATGGTAGAGAAAACCACATTTAACAGCTACTGGCTGCTTCCTGTTTGTCAGACGAGCGATGTAGACACGGTCGTTAAGCGTCCTCCTTCCTCTCAGGAGCCATAAAGGGCCTGTGGGGACGACCCTGTGTTTTATCAGGTGTCGAGGGCCATTCAAGATGGAGGTGTTTCATTGGGGCTTGAGCCTCTTAAGCATTTGCTCCTGGGTACACACGCCCACCCACAGGAACTGTGGTGTAAAACTTTCACCCCACCCCCTCCTCCTCCCTCCTAACCTGCTATGTGTCTATGCAGCGTTACCAGCTATCTGATACCACATTCTTCTCCAAGCCCCCTTCCTGTCCCTTGTCTTTGTCTACCATTTTAATAGACAAAGGCCATTTGGAGCGGATGATGATGACGATGAGGAGGAGGAGGCGGCCCCGCCGATCAATACAACAACACACGGCCCCTTGGCAATCATTCAGTTGGCTCCTTTTGTAATTAATGGCCAGGCGTTATTTTTTGACCACAGGCAGGATTTGCTCTTGATCAATGGCTCCTGTTTCATCAGCGCGATTGACTCATCAGTATTCAAAGTGTCACTTCCTTCCTGCAAAAGTTAGCGCAAAAGGCCTTTGGCAGCTCTCACGGGCTCCAATAGACCAGCTTGTGATTTTGTATTCCGCCTGCTAATTAAATCAGCGGGGCGTTTGTCTCAGTGTTGCTCTTACTGGAGACTGTTGCTGGAAACAGCCAGTTGTCAAGAGTCGTTAGATGTGATCCCCCGAATATGCTCAGAGTGGTTCAAGTTTATTGTAGGGGGTTATTTCAAAATCAGAGAATGACAATAAAAATACTTCCTTACGTAAAAATCATCAACTCAACTTAAAAAAACCTTTTCTTAAAAGTCCAAAAGGAGCCTGAGGAACATTTCCCCAAAAATGTCTGGCGCATCTGTTACCCCAGAGCTGCTTTAACTTTTTCTCACATAGCCTAACTCTGACAAGATCACGTCCTTGTTCCTCTTTTAACAGCCTCGGGGGACAGTTTTGTGTGTTTGCCGCTGCATTCCAGGCCCCCTACAACCACTTTTGTTCTGTTTCTCCCTTTGATATCCCAACCAAGGACAACACAAAAAAAAGCATCACACATGCACATCAGATAAATAGCGAGAACAGCAGATAGATGGATAGATAGATAGATAGATTTGTGTGCGTCTGTTTTTGCGAGTCGGAGGAAGAAGAAGAAGAAGAAGAAGAAGCTTGCTCGTTCTTTATCCGCCCTTTCCTCCCCCTTCATTCCCTCCTTTTTTTTTTTTTTCGAGATTAGACTATGCATCCAGACAGATGGTTCCCGTCTGCTGGCTTTTTTCAATTCACTTCCTCTCCTCACAGACAGCCACCCTTCCCCCCCTCTGCTGTCTCTCTCACTCACTCCCTCCCTTCCTCCTCCCTCCCCCCCTCCAACGGCTCCTCTGTTATGTGGCCAGAAATAATCTTTTATTGCCCAGTTGTTCGGAAGTGACCTCCTGCCCTTGATTAGATAGGGCCAAGTCCTATCACACGATTGTGTTTGAGCTGGCGGACTGACCCCCCCCCCACAACACACACACACACACACACACACACACACACACACACACACACACACACACACACACACCACACTCACCCCTCCCACACCAGCCCCATCCTTTTTCCAACCCCCCGTCCCTCTCTCGCTGCCGGGGCCTTGGTGATCCTGTGTGAGGGGACAACAATGGGGGCTTTAGTCCCGTCCGGCTCTTCTCGGCTGGGGGGCAACAGGGTGGGGGTCATGAGGGGACTTTCTTTTTTCTCCATCAGTCAGCCAGTCACCGGGTGGAAGTTGCAACCCTCCCACACTCCACGACCCGCCCTCCCTCCCCCAAAAAGCCCCCATCACATCCCCAGTACGATGGTTAACCTGCCAGTTGCCTGTTTGCTAACCCTTCGACCCACCATGTCCTCCTCCTCCTCCTCCTCTTCCTCTCATGATGAATAACCCCCGCCCTCAAGAGCCTCCCCAGACACAGATAGATGGGGTTTAGTCTCCTACACTATCAGTGGACCTTTGAGTCTGCTTTGTGGTCAACCGACAGGTGGGCTTGCTGAGATATTTGGCCGTAGTTTTATACCTTGTTCGGAATCAATTTTGGGGCCGACAAAACGATCATCTTTTAAAGCAAAATACAATTTAAATCTGCCTGCATGTGATCAGATAATTAAGAGTTTTGGTGAAGACTTATCTTGAAAAGGATGATGTCAATCCTCAGGCTACAGCCACACGTTTGTATTTAAAACTGGGGTTTAAAAACTAAAAAAACAAGTTTCAGTGTTTCGGCCGATACTAGCAAGCCTGAAAACGAATATCACATGACTATCACGTACACCGAGCATGCGGGTGCCGGTGTAAACAGGAAGTAGATTGGTTACAGAAAATATGACTGAATAAAAATACTCTTTAAAAATAAAAGGTTGTGCTTGATACTTAAGATCTTCCTCTTTTTTGTGGAATGTTTTAGAAGTTTCATTTTTCAAACTTAGTTACACACTCTCTCTCTCACACACATCAACTTTACTTTAAAATGAACACTTACAAATCAAAGTTTACTAGAATACTGTTAATAATACTGGTCAATAAATTTGGTCAACACACATCTCTCACTCATTTCCTCTTGGTTTCGTTGTTGTCTGTTCTTACACTCGTAGCTCTACCAGGTGGCTAAAGTTTCTGTCGTACTGGAGAGCATTTATGCTTTTGTTCCTTTACAGTTTCTTTATGAACTTCCCAATAGTTGTGCAGAACAAAATAAGCATTAATGAGGAAAGGAAAGTCCTCTGTTTTGTGTTCATCGCACTCCTCAAAGTTGCAAACCGAGACTTCAGATGTCCGCTCCGTAGGGCTGATAACACAGCTGAACACGCCGCTCGCTAGTCGCTCAGTTTGCTTCCTCCGCATATCAGCAGTAGTAGAAAACAAAAACTGAACTTTCACCCAGGAGAACGCTGTTCATTCCCCCTGTGTAACAAAAAGTCCATGTTGACTTATTTTTCATGTAACTTGCGTACTTCAGTAATGGCACTTCGCTAGTTATTTTAACCCTAACGAGGATTCCAATTCCTAAACCTAACTAAGTGGTTTTCTGTGATGACTGAAGTTTATTTTGAAAAGACTGTATGCCTGTAACGGGGACATATTGACACTTGTTTCTAGCTTTTGCACAAAAACGCAAAATAAAAACAAAAAAAGAAATCATACTATATGTTGCAATCCTTTGAATGGTACTCAAGGGATCGGCATCCGTGCATGATACCAAATGATAATTGATTTGGCGTGCCACAGAGTCCCATGGTGTTTGTCTCTAGCTTAAGCTACGTTATGCTACAAGCGTAGTTATTATAAGCCAAGACGTGATGTTTTTTCTCACCCTAACTCACCCTGGTTTTGCTAAAGCTAAAAGCTAAAGCTATCCGCCAATGATTCACACCGTTAACAACGTGAACTGCAGTAGTTTCACAATGTTAATCACATTCAGCGGTTATATGCTAAGCAGTAGGTATGAGAACATGTTGGTAAAACAATTTAGCATTTTTTAGGAGATCTGTTCATCGCAACAGTTACATTGCAATCAACAGATTTTGCTCTTAAAATGCTGATATAATTGGCATTTTAAATAATAAGTCACACTGTAGTTTAAATGGTAAAACAATGGTAAACAAATTGGCAGGATAATTGATGAATGTACCCTACGCTGATTGGTATAGCCTATACAGTCATATCTGATTGAAGTCTGTTCGCATTCGCACCGTTTAATAATTCAAACTTTTTCTTTAAATCATATTGCTAGTGATATTTCACTGACATGCAGTAAAAGTAGGCTACATAGACGGTATCACACATCCCCCGGCTATCAAATTGAGCAGTTTCCCAAATTGAGACATGACATCTACCCACAACTTTGGCTCTTTTTCCACTGTGGTTTGCGTTCCTCAATTGTATAAACCTCACGAACTAGTTTAATTAGTTTTAACAAGAGACTCAGCAATCAAACCGCTATCTCGATCAAAGAGACAACACACAGTCGCGTCTTACTTTTTATGTAAACTGTTTTTCTAGCTTTAGTGTCGGTTTTACAGCCGTGCAGTACTCCGGGGGAGACGCAGACGGGTTTTTTTTCTTCGTTTTTTTCTGCACCGTCTTGTTTGTCTCCTTGTCCTCTGGAGCTGTAAACCCATAACAAAACCCTTGGTGTCCAGTTTCACTTTGGGAATGAAGGCCAGCCTGTGTGAATAGGGGGAGAATAGACAGGAAGACAACTCTGATTACCTCCATAAAGGAGCTGACCTCATGTCGCTCCCTCCTCTACTTCTTCTCCTCTCCACCTTTTGCAAAACAGCATTTGCATTTTACACTTGAGCCACGTAGCTCGAAGAGAAAAAATGTGAAGACGTGCCACAGATCTATCAGGATTTCTTACAAAACCATAACATCAAGATGACATTACATGATATGCCAGATACAATATATTTAAGGCCTCAATAAGTCATATTGGAAATCCTTATATGTAAGTGTTTTGTCTGTTTACATAAGCCCTTCAGTCCAAATAAAAGCTGCCTTGAGGATAACCATACCAAAACACATTCAAGTCTTGTCCGGCTTCACAAATAAATGAACGCCGTTCAGATCAGATGACGTCAGTTCTGTATGAAGTTCTTTCAAAATGTTTTTAATAATAATACCGGCCTATTACAGTGAACGAATCAGGCCTGGTGGAAAGTTGGAGGGCATCTGCACTCCTCTCCTCCCTTCCTCCAGGGTCTACAGCCCCAAATCCAAAGCAGGGAGGAGGGGGGGTCCTGAACAGGAAGCTTAGGAGTTGCCCCCCCCCCCCCTATCCCACCCCCATGCTGTATGAGGGGGGGGACCTCTAGATCAAAGAGAAAGGACACAGAAAAGGCTTATCTGTTGTTGATTTTAGGCTTACGCTCAAGCACAGGGTTCTAGAAATGTGTCAAGGAATTACAGGGTTGGATCATTGAATCTCCCCCTTTTCATCCTTTTTTAATGCGTTTGTTCTTCCACGTCTTTGAAAATAAGGATGGGGGGGGGTGTTCTTGTACAGTTTTGAGGGGAGCTGAGAGCAACAAGTAAGAAGAGAAAAAAAAAACTGTAAGAGGACGAGGGTGTTAAGTAAACAAACGCACCAGATGTGATGGAGAAGAAATATCAAATTGTTTCACAAACTGACAACCAGGACGTCTCTATGGTGGCGTTTTTTGCGAGTTGGCCTCCTTGCTCCTACAAAAAAAAACACAGTAGATTTCAATCATTTCTCTTCCCTCTCTGCTTGCTCTTTAACATTTCAATTTCAAACTCTGCGAGAGGTACGATTCTATCTCCACCTCCTTCAATGGCAGTATTATGCCAAAGGGGAAATTGGACCTTAAGGGCAGGCACTTTCCCTGCTGTAGATCTTATTAAGTACGACCCTTCATAATACAACCCAGCTTGACTCTCCGAGACCACACCCCTTCATAGAAACAGATCTGTCAATCACAGCTCCTGGAAAGGCCCTGACATGGTCAACTATGGCATGATTGGCACGTCGCAGGATGTGTGCAGGCTCTGAGGGAGTATACAGAAATGCTGGTGTACCACCGGGAGAAATTCTTTTCCACATCACTGCTCAGCCAGAGTGTTGTGTGTGTGTGTGTGTGTGTGTGTGTGTGTGTGTGTGTGTGTGTGTGTGTGTGTGTGTGTGTGTGTGTGTGTGTGTGTGTGTGTTAAGTTTCTGGAGGTCTGAAGGCTGCCATTTGCCACACAAAGCAGTTTCAGTGAAGAGAAGCGAGGCTGGATGTTCACCATTATATATTCGGAGTCCAGTACAGATACGCAATCCTGCACACCATCCTGTGGAACAGATACAATGCTTCAGTGGTTTCCAAACTCTCTCTGTGGACCCAAATTTCCAAAGTAATTTTCCTTACAACCCAAAATTGTTGTTGTGGACTACTGTGCATGCTCTTCTAATCTTTCAAGAGTAAATAAGATTTAAAAAAAAAAAACCGTTTCATTTTCCCTTCTTGACAGAGCAGGACCCATGAAAGTTTGGCACCATAAAGGAAGCAAATTAAACTTTTGATCTTTAACTTTTAATTCACAGCATTGTTAAGACATATGTTTATCTTCCACCATTATTTAGGATCTGGCCCTCAATTAGGACTTAAAAAGACTACAAGAATTTTACATTCTTTATTTCTCAAATATGCCTGGTCATCTTACCTTTATCAGTGAGAACAGCATGGTGTATCTCACTGTGTGCATTCTCAAAATTAGAATGTATTATAGTTCATTGTCCATATATGGACATACATTTAATAATATCTCAGTTGTGTATTGCTGACATTTTTTAAATAATTATTTCTATTATATTGAAAAACATACAAATTATTGCCAATTTCTATACGGGTATAAAAGTATAAACTTGTATATTATTATTATGTATGTTTTAATTTTATAGATGTTATGTATTTGTTTTCTTAGAATATATATTTAAATTAGCAGATAAACTGAATTTTGGACGCTACTGCTTGTTGTAGGGGAAAACAGTGTTCCAAATTGCATACTTTTTCTTTTTCTTTTAGTACATCCTGCAGCTGCCCTAACAAAGTACGTACTGTTGCATGCAGTATGCATTCAATTGGGACATAGTACTTCCAGCATAACATGGCACCTTGAACTTTGAACCTTTGGCTCATATATCTTCTAAACAAAGGATTGTGGGTCAGAATGACCAAAAAAGCATGCTGGCTTACTGCGAAATGCGACCGAATGTATCCGTGCTTTGTATTGGGATATACCAAATCTTTTTCTAGCATAATTAATAGTATGGTAGTATGGTGATGCAAAGTGCGTGTATGGCAGTCTTCAGCAGGACACAACAGAGGTGTCTATGTTTTATTGTACGTTCAGCCAGGTTGACAGTTGACAGTTTGCTTGCTGACAAACTTTAGCAGCGTTTGGTTCTTGGTGGGTGGCGACATGAGTCCGTAGACACTGTGCTACAAATGGATGCTGTGATGATGTGAAAGTCGGTCTGCATCTTGCCTAAATTGTCTTAATACCTGCATTTCAGATGATGTTGGTTCACGTTCATACGTTTCAGCTCCTACCGGCCCAAACAGCACCGCAAAGCAGATGGAAAACAAAGAGCTGTCACGCAGAGGGCCTACAGCTCTTCGTCTGCATCTGTTCCAGGGTCCGGCTGGCCAGCTGTGGAGCCCGTGTGAGAAGTTGAAAGGAAACTTCAGCTGCCCTGCGAACATCACACCATTACTCAGGATGAATCAAAAGAGGAACACTTTGGTCGAACAAAAGGAAAAGCGGGAGAGGAAGAGAGAGTGAACGAAAAAGTGAAACCAGCTGTCTGGAAGTGCTTCGTCTTTACGACGGCGTGGCGGCGTATGCTCGGAGCCGCGTTCATGTTTAGGCCACAATCAAACGCTCAATTTACCTTTACAGGAATATCAGAGATGTTCCGCCAAGGTCCATTTTTTTTTAGTGGAGGAGGGGGGCGAGTGAGGCTGCCCTCTGCTATTTGTGCCTTTAATATATATATGAGGTGTAGCTAGTGCCGACAACAAAGGCCCCCTCTAATTCTTTCCTTTCCCCAGGGGTTGGAGCACACACTGCGCCCACATCAAGCCTCCAGACTTACCCCCACCATGCTGTACAGGTGCAGCTTTAAAAGAGCTCTGGTTCAAGGCAGCCTGCAGTTTAAAAAAAATCCCCTCTACGTCTCTCCCCTCATGTTTCTTTCCATTTCTCTGACTAGCACCTTTTTCTCGTGATCATTTTAAGGTCAGGGGATTTTTTTTGTGTGCGTTGCATCTGATGCCAGGGCACTATGAGTCTTACTTTTTCACTTCATCCTACCTGTTGCGTGTCGTGAGGATGATGATTGAAGATTGAAGCTCTCTGTATGCAGGAGCTTTTAATCTAAAAGAAAAAACAGGTATATTGTGAAGAGAGAAACATTTTCTTGTGATAAAAGTATATAATATTGTTTTGTTCAAATTATTTTAGATGTGCAGCAATAGATGTCAATCAAACCATGACTCTGGATCGCTGCTACCAATTACCCAAAACAAGAAAAACAATAATACAAAAATGTATTAAAGAATGAATTTGGATTAACCGTCAAATCTTTTATAAACTCCTGGATATCGATCTTCATGAATGACCCTAACCCTGCCAGGAGTCTTTCAACAGTGTGTATTTAAAAGGCCTTAAAATGTAAAATGTCATTCGCATGAACAGACCCGCTGTCCTGGAGTCAAGATGAGACACAAACCCAGTGAGAGAGAGACAAAGACAGAGACAGAAGGGCAGACAGCGAACATGTCGCTTCACAAAAGGCTTTTCATGAATGAACTTCAGCTGTAGATGAAGGCTCTGATGAAGACTCCAAACACTAAACAGAGACAACAATTACGGCTTGTCTTCCTGTGGAATTGCTTCCCATCAGCCCTTGCATTGCCGTGCAGGCCGATGATGACAGTCATGCTGCTCTCAGGTATTCTTTGGACTTTGTAGCTTTTCGTCCGCTATCTACGATCCAAGTCTCAGATAACAGGACGCCATTAAACCGGCAGTAAATCCCCTTGATTAGGTGAAATTGTAACTCACCATGCTAAAGGTTGCTGCTCTTCTCCGACCCTTTACCAGACAAGTTGATCTTGTTTTGACCCGAATAGGTCTATAAAACAGATAAGGGTATCTTGCATCCTCAGGAAGTTGACTCCATAAACACCATAAGAGTTTACAGCCCTTAAAAGTGAATAACAAACTTGCAGAGGATTGGACTACATTGTTTGACTTTTCAATCTGTGATTTTTTGTGTTTTGTCCTACAGGAGGAGGCAAGTGTGCAAATGTGTTTCTTTGAATCTACTGGCTCCTCTTTTTTAAAGGCTTTTCATTCAAATCACCCACTTGAGTGTCTGGAGTTTAATTCTTATGTAACTATTGATGGAGGCATATTTCTTCCCATTTAAAATGACTTATTGTCCCCTCTTTGAAACCAGTGGGTACAAAGGACACCAAAAGCTCTCCATTTATCATTTATTTTCAAGCAGATTTCCTTGTTTTAGGATATCATTTTTGTTGGAAAACAGACGTAATAAATCAAAATATCCCTTCATGTCTTGATGAATGAATGGACTTACAACATCTGTAGATAAGTTTCTGAGCGGAGCTTATCAAGAGAGCACGTACTTTTCAAAAGGCATATCACGTAATAAACATTACATTACAGTCATTTAGCAGACGGTTTTATCCAAAGCGACTTACAGTCAGTAGTATATTACATATCATTCACCCATTCACACACTGATGACAGGCTACCATGCAAGGTGCCACCATCAGACTCTAACATTCATACAACATCCAGTCCACACCGATGGCAAGTCTTCGGGAGCAACTTGGGGTTAAGTGTCTTGCCCAAGGACACATCGACTGCCGAAGCCGGGTATCGAACCACCGACCCTCTGATTGGAGAACTACCTTGCTCTCCACTACGCCACAGCCGCCCAAACAACCAAAAGGAATATAATATAATATATAAAAAATGAAGAAAAAACAAAAAGAAAGAGAATAGAGTGAAATGAAATAAAAAAATGCATAAAATCAAAATGTAATGACCTTTTTTTGTGACACATCACCTTACTAGTGTTCACCTTAAAGCAAGTGCACCCATTTCCTTTTAAAGAGAGTGATTTCCTAATGCCGAATTTAACAATTTTGCAATTCATCATTTCCCGGCTGGAAATGCAGTGAAACAGGAAAGAAACCCAGCCTTGAATGTTAATGAGACAGGCTAATCAACGGTCAGCTATTATTCAAGCAAAGGTCGCGCTCCCTGCAGAGGAAGTGCACCGCTATCATCAATCTGGTCCGAAGGGTCCGCATGAGAAAGGAGCTGGAGGTCGTGGGCGGGGTTAAAAGTTTAGTGCACTGTAGGTGCCAAACAGTACATTCAATACCTTCACACCCCGCCACCACCTCCATCTACATGTCAATGGACCCTACGTGTTGACTTGGTATGTTCCACTTCCACAGGGGCCTATTGTGGCTGCGTTGTCATTTATCATTTCTCCTTTTGTCATCCCACTTTTTCTTTCCCTTCCGAAAGCAGTTTTGACTAACTTGGCTGTCTGATTCAGGAGGGAGGGAGGTCTGCTGGTAGGGGAGTGGGTGAAGGAGGAGGAGGAGGAGGAGGGGGGGGAGGGGGGTTAAGACACATTGAGTTTGCCAAGTCAGGCAGAACGATCGACAGGAAGCCAGGCAGGAAGGAAGACGAGCCTCTCCCCGTGAAGTGCCATTGTTTATGTGACGTGACTTGAAGCAGCCAGAAGTGGCTGGTGGTGGGCTCCTCCGCTCTGACCCACTTCTCACAAAACACTCACAGATGGAAAATACAACAAAAAAATACAAAAGAGGAACAGTCTCCTCTCACATAGAGCAATACGAACTTTGGTCTCATCATTTAAGTTGGATAAACATCACCACATTGGGTTTCTCCTGAAGAAACTTTACATGTCAACATATATTCACAGTGTTCTGCACACCACAGTGCATCAACTTGGAGAGGACAAGATTTTTATTTTGAACATGTAAAAAAAGGAATAAACAAAAAAAAGACATACATTTATATATAATCAAATTTGTTGTAAGAAAGAAACAAGAATAACCAGTAAAGATAAACAGAAAACTCTCAAAGATAACATAATTAAGTATTTCATTTTCAAAAAGGAGTAGAAAAAGGGAATACTCTTTAAGTCCTGCCCTTTTTTGAATATTTTGTCATCAAGCTTATTGTTAATAAATAATGTCAACATACGTCCTAGTGTTCACCGTACACACCTTGATCAATCTAACATAAAGGAAGCATTTAAAACAAGAACAATTTAATCAAAATAAAAAATGTAATAAAAACACAAATGAATTATCCTGCGTCCAAGATGTCGTATGGTTACTGAAAATATTTAGGAAAGGTTTAGGAAAGATCAGACTTTTTCCTAAATTAAAAAGTAAGTTGCTCCCTACAATTTCTCCCACAAAATGGAATTTGCAAATGCAAAGTAGCTGGCTTGCTTTGTAACAGATTAAAGATAAGTATAGCCTATTATCACCTGATGTCTGTTTAACAAGGTGAAGCTGGTTGAACTTTTACTTTAATAAAGTAACACAAATGTTAAACCCCGCCCTATAATCCCAAAGTGATATCCCATTGGTTCACTGTGTATGTCCCGCCCACCAACATCCTATTTTATCAGGAAGTTCTTTCAAAACTGGCACTTCATCTGGAAATTTTGGTTTTCCAAATGATGAGTTAACAGTTACACCTGTTGATGATTTCAAAATGGACAACAAATTGCTTCCAGACATTTCAATCTTTTAAAGCTCAAACTTTCAACATCTCGGAGACGGTTTGGAGAGTGATTTCCCCTGTGGAATTTCAAGTGAGCTCTGAAGTCAATTCATCATTTCGTCAGAGATGTGTGATGGTTTTGATTATGTTTGTTGTTTAAGTGAGTGCTACCGAGTTTGTGCTTTATGAATAGAAATTTAGATGCAGTGTTAATGTGTGAATACTGTTTCTACTTTTCTAGATTGTTTGTTATTGGTTTGCAAATTAATCTACATTGACATTATAACATATTCAGTGCAAATGTATCACAACTAGCTAAAGATCTGATTTTGTACCTGTTGTCTTCACTAAAAATGCACAAAACAAAAGAAACAATGATTTGACAACAGAAATATCAATAAAATCCAGTAAAGTCTTTCCTTTGCAGGTTTCAGAAGGGTGAGACGGTTCACCTGGACCTCCACCTGGACTTCAGGGAGAAAGATGAACTCTCCTGGTCTCCATCTGCTCACCAGTCCACCTTCTGGAATGCTCTTCTGGTCCTGTCGAGCTCTTGGCCTCATCCTTCCTGACTGATGATCAGCCAGATAACATTATACCTCTGGACCAATCAGATGCCTGGATCCGTACCTCATCCCACAGGTAAGCTTTCCAACAGTCGAGCTGCTAGATAGAGCTTTTCTTTTTATTGAGAGCCAACCAATGGGAGCATGGAGACGCGATCCAGACTTAAAACGGGGCCACCTGTGTTTTCTGGTGTTTTGTTGAGGCAGTGTTCATCATGCATATGGATCCTGAGCTTAGCTTTCAGTGATGTACTTGATGTTGTTTTGCACTTGTGTGTTTCAAGCTGGTTCTATTGCATGTGCTTATTTCAAAGTATTCAATTTATAGGTGGTGTTGAAGCTGGTAAAGCTCAATGTAGAAGCCAGCTGTTGAATCGTTATCGTGTTCCAACCACCAACAGAATCACATCTACTCCTGCTGCATGGGAATCCGGAGGGTGTTGGAGTTTGATAGCTCATAAAACATTTTTTCTTTTGTGATTTAGGTGAAGCAATCCTTTAAAACATACTTATCCTTCCCAAAAGGCACATTGCACTCTCCTTGCCGTTGACCTTATATTTGCAAATGTGTTAATTTTAGCCTGTTTGGCGTCTCCGATGGGAGCAGATAGAGAGCTCTATTCCCTTTCCTGTGCTGCTCTGAACTTTCTTTCGCTCCTTGTCTTGTCCAGCGTGGTGCACCCTCTCCACCTGGCACCTAAGCAGTATATAACACATCATAAAAAAACAAAAGTATTTGCTAATATTATTTGACCCAGTTCAGTCTTGCGAAACACTAACCCCTTGCAGTTTGCTGTTAAATATTGGACTCTACTCTTTGGAACTGTAGTGAGAACCCCCCCCCCCGACCTCCCATTCCCTCCCTCTCTCCCTCCCTCTCTCCCTCCGTGTCCAGTAGGGACCAAACAGACTGGGCCTGTGTTTGTTTCCCCTCTGGTCTTTCCTGATTGCACGACCAGGCGAATTCCGGTCGGCTCTAATCTCGCCGTTAGACAGCCACCGAATTAACGAGAAAAGCCATTTGACACACATGCTTCCACTTTTCTGTTTGTTGCCCCTCCTCCGAAGTCTGCTTGATTCATACAATTTCGCCTTCATTAGGCTGCATTTCAAGCTGCGGGGCACAGGTAATGCAAAGCATTCCCCCCCCCCTTTTTCAAATTGTAGGCCCCGGCCTCGGTTGCTAGGAAGTGGAAGAGCCTCAATTGCAGCCATTTCCTCGCCAGTGTACTGAGAGGTCCTATTACAGCGTTTAGGTCAGGGCAATTGGTGTCATTACAGGCCGCCAACTTCCCTCCACCAAAGTAATGAATTAGCCCGAGCTATTTGGGCTGTATGATTGCAGTTGCCAGGGGAGATGAGTATGAAGTGGGGGGGGATAATTATGGTATGTATCCCCGAGCGGATGTGCGCTGGTGTGGGCCAGCCACGGGGGCGGTTTCCACACTCGTGTAATGGCTTAATGTAGCTGCTGACAGGCAGCCGGGCAACATGGAAAGGTGCTACTGTGCTCCGCTTGTGGACTGTGACTGACGGGCCAAACCGTGCCAACCTGTGTTAACCCCGCAGCTCATTTACTCTGAACAGGCTCAGTCCAACGTCCAAGAGCCATGTCTGCTCCCAGACGTTCATGAGGGATGAATAAAGCTGATTGAACATAATTGTTTACAGAGCCCTTTTTAAAGATCATTTTGTATGGTAATAGAGTGTAACTTTATATTATCAGCTAACTATAAATTGTGCTCAAACTTCATTAAGAGCTCCAGTTTTTTACAAGCTGTTAAGACAGGCAAGGAAACCATTAACTCTTGGAACACTGATAAATTACCCCCATAATAAAACAAAAGTGAACTTTGATTGCGTGGCCCATTCATAAAAAGCAGTGAAAACAATAACCGGGGAGGTGCTACTTCATTTACACCGACGACTCCTGGAGGGAGGCATTATCACATGCCCTGTGATAAAAGTATCGATGATTAATATGCGGTTTATATGCATGAGGTCCCATGTGATGCTTTGAAAAAAAAAGAAACAAATACAACCTGAGTAAACAAGCTTTGACTAATTTGTTAGAGAAAATGAGGAGGCCAAAAAGCCCGGGGTTTACTGCATCGCCCGTGCCATGCTCGGTGCCGTTTGCAGGGCGGTGTTGGGTGGATGGGGGGGGATTCTTGTTTTCTCAATGGAAGTCGAGCGCTGCAATAGGAACCCTGCCAGAAAAAAAGGCTTCGCCAAACAAAGAGGCCGGTAGGAAATAATGCCGGTTGAGGCTTGTTGGGCCATCTATGGGCTTCGTTCCAAGCTGCTGTAACCAGCCATAAGTCTTTTTATGGGGACACCCCGAACAGGGGGCCCCACCGAGGACAGGAACTTTTACATTTCTGCTTGAATGGGACCTCTGCCAGGGGCTGAGTTCAAAGTGCACTTTCCAGTCATTGGATTTAACTACTTTGAGTTTTTTGATAGGCCGGGGGTGAAGCACAGGAACTGAAGTAATATTCCCTGATTTTCAGAGTCCAGTCTGAGGGGAAAACGGGACAAAACCTCGTAAAACTGTGGGACTCTGTCTCTTTGTACACACACACACACACACACACACACACACACACACACACACACACACACACACACACACACACACACACACACACACACACACACACACACACACACACACACACACAAGCATTTAATTTCTGGCTCTCAAGCCTTCCCTCTGCTTTTCCTCTCCATCCTGCAGATCATATCTCATGTCAGTGAGAGCAGAAAATGTGCAGCGTGATTATTTCTCAATACAAACACCATGTGTCTGCTGCATCCATATGTCTGTCATTGTGTCTCTGACTGCAGCTGCTTTTTACCTCACTTTTCATGAATTTTTCCTGACTTTTGGCAAAAAAAATGTTTTATTGTATGATAACAAATCAATTTAAGGTGTAATTTAGATGACTTAGTATATGACTCTTTTACCTAAGATCATTCTTTAGAAGACATGTCATTTTGTTTTGGTTATCATATCTTCAGTATCCTCTCAACAGCTTCCCTTCTTGGTTAGAGAGCGACTTTGCACAGCAGTCTGACTTTATCCACCAAAAAACCCTTTGAAATCAACCCAATTTTTTTTTTAAACAGCTTTCTCATATCTCAAGCCCACCATGGTTTTGATCAACAGATGTAAGAAATTTGGTTGACCAGAAGAAAAAAAGAGTTACTGATTCATGTTGCTGCGAAGAAACTGTAGTTCTCCTCTGAAGAACGGATCATTTGCTCAGCAGTTGCATATCTTGCCAGCGATCAGCACTAAGCCAAACTTCCCTTCATATCTCTGCTGGTAAATCACCATCAGTGGTGTTTTTGCCAAATGGCACCAAAAGCAGGGGAATCTGCACGACGCCACCTGGTGGTCCATGACTGAAGCTCTGGCAAGAACATGAATGAAATGACCATCATTCACTACTTAAAGCAAGAAGGAAGTTTTTTTTTCTCACAATCAGTGTCTGGTGAGGAAAAAAAAGCATCAATGGCACATATGTTGAAAAAATGTCATTCCTCTTCTTTATTTGATTAAGTTTTTTTTCCATATAGAGCACCATATCACTTACCAACTTTCAAAGCTTATCAGTCTTTTAGCTGCAGTAGAATCTATATACAATACAAGGCTGCTATACAGAAATGTGCATTGTTCTTAATTATTAGACGCCACATATCGTATGTTTATCAGTGATGCCAATAAAAAGATACATCAATTTAGTATCGTGTTCTGTCTGATAAAGGGCCCAAGAAGGGTGAACATTGATGCAGCGGAGGACATCGTTTTTTTCTTTTCTTATTTCTTAGAGATGCAGTGTTTTCATACAGCACTGATACAGTTTGCTTTTTAATTTGGTATTTTCAGATACAGTGATTATACAGATACTTTCAAAACCATGATAATCTCAGAGCCTGTGATACATCTGATTACATAAATGGGAAAAAAAAGAATTTAAATCAGTAATTCTTGCCTATTTCCTTTGATCCATGTACAGCACCAGACAGATCATCATCAAATCATTGTCCTCTCCTGTGGCTGACAGCGTATTTGGAACAATTCAAGCTATCCCTTGACTCAATAAGAATGAACGACTTTGTGTCATCTTGAACTGTGGCCTGTAATGGATGGTGTGCTGAGAGGATGAAGTCGGAGAGAGTTTCACTTCCTACCTTTGGAAGAGTATGAGGTTAGCGTGACAGCTTGATGGATGGTCCTTTTCTGTACACACTGCTTGCGGAATAAGATGATTTCATGTGGTTGTGAGGCCGCCCTGTTCTTGTTGCTTTGGAGCACTGCAGCAATTAGCACAGTCACCCATTACACTGGCTGTATGATAGGGCTGCAGTGTGTCTAAGTGGGCGTGTACATGTGAAATGGAGAGCTGCAGTATGTGTGTGTGTTTGTAGCTGTGAATGTCAAACCTCACGGGACATCATTTTAAAACCGCACTTGTAGTTTCATAAGACTACGTTGGCAAATGTTTGCAGAGGCAAGTGAAATACGTGTCCAAGCTTTGCCAGAAACCAAATCAGAGCTGTTCAGTGCACCAAACAAAGCAGGATCCCATGAATTATTAGATTTCATTTTGCTGTATGAAATTAAGAAATGGAGCTGTCCGTTCCCATTATCAATCAAACTTAAAGAGGATCTCTGCAGATGGACTCATTTGAATCTAAACTGTGGGAGAAAGAGAAATATCATGAGGCACCAGCAACACCAACCTTGTATGCTTACATGGACTAACTTCCAACAAAAAAACCAAAAGATACTGTCCTCTCCAGTGACACAACAGTGGTTGTTCAAACTGTTTGAACTTCTCATACCTTGAAGTCTTAAGTCATAGTGGATGGATGTGGAGTAAAAATGGATGACTTGAAGACTGATGTATATTTTGTTTGCATGGTCTGCCCCAAAATGTATGACCACCCAATTTTATAGAAAGAGAACTGCATGCACATTTGTCTGTCTGCAACCTTTTTAAGCCTTTCTGGCAGCATGGCTCGAGGGATGACGCTGTTGGTCAGTCGGCCCACCGCTTTGGCCCAAACTAAAATATCTCAACAATTTTCCCCCTATCCTATAAAATATCTCATCACCTACAAGATGGAACTTATGTACGAACATTCATGGTCTCCTGATGATGAATCCTTCTGACTTTGTTGACACATAACCTTTCCTTTAGCCACTACGAGGTCCACAATGATTGGGTTTGAGTGAAATGCCTCTACAACTATTGAATGGATTGCAATGAAATTTGGCTCAGACATTCATGTCCCCTCAGGATTTTCTCTGATGCCATCATCAAGTCGAATTCCTCTAGAAGTAATTACATCAGCTTCAGTTGTGCCATGTGTTTAGTGCTTTCTAATGTTTGAGTTGGGAACCCTGGACACTTCTTACCCTCCACGATGGCCATCTTGGCTACGTAGCGGAATCGGAGGGACCATTACATTTTTGAAAATGACAGCCGAGGAAGCTGCAAAGGTTGCGGTTGCTTGGAGATCTCCTGTGTACAAATTCATTTTTATTCAGTTGTAAAGGACCAGTGTGTAGGACTTAGGGTAATTTACGTTTTCATTAGTTTGTCATCACCTGAACCTAAGAATAGTTTGGTATTTGTTACCTTTTAGAAATAGCCCTTCATAGGGAGCGATCCACTTTTATTACAATTATCCATTAAAAGATGAAGAAGCAGTCAAATGTTTTGATTCTCATTTCCGATAAGTGCACAGCAGCCATGTTGGATTTGAGACAACACTACCCTGTCAAAATTCCTGCACTACACAAGTAAATACATATATTTGTACACAGTTAGTAAATGGAATAGTACTAATGGAAGTATCTGAGCCTCACAGAAATGCTAGCAGACTCTTGGTCTTAGTATATCTGAACCCCTGAGGTGCCCAAACTTGAAAAAGTAGTAATATTGTGTCTTTGTCCTACTGGGGGAACAGCTCAACAAACACCTATATACCTTGTTTTACAAATCACTGAGAGGTCATTTCTGTCATTTAGGTATATCGGGACTTTTTGGAGCCCAAATGCTTTTTTGTTACTTTTGAATACCGTAATATGTCATCTCAAAAATGAATCTATGTTTATGTTTATCTGACAAGCAGCTTCTGGGTGGTTGCACGATTAGTAACCGTTCTCTCTAAGATGTGTTGTTATACCTTTGCTAAGCCTCCTAAGGCTGACAGGATGGACGGTTAGGTGTAAAAACTTTGACAGCTTTCACTGCTCTTGCATCTCGTCTCCTAGCAACAGATTTATTTAGCCTCACCTGAAGACACAAAAATATTAACCGTAGAAGTGGTAGATAAAAAAAATAAAATGCTCAAATGGGTCTTCTTCAGAGGCAATGAAGGTTAAGAATGAGTAATTTAGTAGTTTCCATAGTCATGTAGAAAGATGAGCATTAATAACCAAGTCAACTATAACTTCCTCATTTGTCTTTTCCATCTTCTTCCTCCTCCTCCTCCTCCTCCTCCTCTTCCTCCTGGGCCGTTGCCACCATTCCACCTATCCTTTAGTTATTTGACACTGCAGGAGACGCCAGGCATTCAGGGCATTCTTTGTCCCTGGAGAAAGGAGGAGGGAGACGGAGGGGTGAGGCAGCAAGGGGGTGGGCTTCAGGAGGGGAGACAATGCGAGAGGTTCCACTCTGCTCGGCTTCAATAAGAAACCCCCCACCCAACACTTTCCACACACACACACACACACACACACACACACACACACACACACACACACACACACACACACACACACACACACATAAACCCACTCCTCGACCACCTCCCAGCTCACGGAAGGGGCGGAGTCGAGGGCAGCGAGGCAGTGTGGAGTTAGAGGAAGGGGGGAGAAAAAGAAATAAAGAAAATGCACCCCACCACCACCACCACCACCTCCATCTCCACCACCATCCACCCCCTTTCAGTGTGTCGTGGGGTGCCAGCATGTCCTGAGCCCACTTTTTTTCCCACAGGGAGCGAAAACCCCACCTCCCAATTTGACTTTGGCATCAGAAGCCATTTGGTTGGACGTTTGATTTATTATTATCCTCACCTGCTCCGCTTCGATGCTTAACACAGATGGGTGCCAAGGACTGTTTGGCCCTCAAATTGTGTAATTTCCTTCTTGTTTTAAAGGAGGATTACAGTTTATTACAACTTGGGTCTCGTTGATTTGGGCATCATTCATATTGAATTATTGGCATTGTACTCACCTGCTGTGTGCTCACTTTTGGTTTAACCTCCAAATACAGTTGTTCAAATAATCTGTCTGAACTATTGGCTTGTTTGGAAGATTCTTGTTTCTTGCCAGGTCATACTTGTGGTGCCATGTTATACTAAACTGGCATTAAATGTTTTCAGTGATAATGTTTTAGATACACAGGTTTTCATTACGTTGCAATTTGGCGCAAACCGGACTGGTTTTGTGTACTTTGGTGACATTTCATACAGCACAATCATGTGGTAAAATGTTCTATTTGTCCATTTCTTCACTACTGCGGTTTAACTATTCAACAGTCTTGTTTTCTTAACAATGACCGTTCCAACCTCAAAGAGCCACTAGTGTGGCTTTATGTCTTGTTTTGTAATACTAAACATTTTTGTGCTCTAGCAAAGCCACAATTGGTAAAACCCAACAATGGACCATAAATGAAGTCCTACTCCAGAATCACCAACGGCACGGCAATCATAATTCTTAACGCAAAAGCACAATTCAAGTTTATTCTGCCTTTTCGAGACAATGTTGTGTTTGTCAATGTCGCTTGTTTCTTCTATTTAGTGATGCAGTTGTTGAACTTGGCTTTCAGTTAATCATTAGTGCTCATTGTTTTTAAAAAAGTAATCCAAGTCAGCTTTCATTTATTAAATAAGTGTTTCTTTCTGTTAGTAGTGTCTCTGTTGTCTCTGTTGCTGTTTTCTTCTTTTTGAACCCAATAAACTAAGGACATAAAGTCACTTTTCATGCCCCAGAGGATTATAAGAGGAAACCAGTTGCTTTGTGAGAAAATTGCTGTATTTATGTTTTATGTGTGTACTCGTATGACCCCAGGAAATGAAAGCTTTCATTAACTGATGATCATGGAATCAATACAGGGCAGCAAAATGGGCATTGACTACTTCTTCATCTTGATTTGGAAGTCTCCTGATACATCCCATGACTGTTTTTCATTCACAGATGCTGGATGTGTTGTCTATTAACATCATGTGTGGTTTCCCATCTTCTTAACATTTGGAATAGAAAGGAATGTTTGTGTGGGAAGATGAAACCAATTGTTTTTTGTTGATTTTATCAATGTAACGGGAAGTAGCATTCATATTCTTTTCAAACCGCACTTGTTCGAAATACTTTTTAAGGACTGGACTACAAGTCACCAGCAGTGCACTACCTTTACAAAGGAAAGTCCCAGTAATGACATAATGGCCATCTTGGCTGTTTACACAGCTCTCAGTACTGAGGTAATGCAATTTGTCTCTATATATTAAACTGGGCAGACTTGGAGGCAGATGCCCACTCCTATTACAGTGAAAGCAGAGCAGAAGAGGAAAATGAAGAAGCCAGCCACAGTTAGCGCTCCAACATGACAAAAAAGCCAAAGTAGAATGTAAAAATAATCCAGCATAAAATAATTCCATCCCAAATGGTCTTTTAAAGACATGTTACAGACGGTAATCATGAATGTAAGCGACGTCAGCCAACCTCAACCTCAACTGGGACATCCAGTGTTACTCTGTGGCGTAAAAATTACAGCAGTGGCCGGAAATGGGGAGTTACATTTTTATCTGACCTGAATATTAACATTCTTCCGGAGCTGCTGGGTGAAACCATAAACCTGTGTTTAAGAAACATCAGTGCAATGGAAAACCCATACATCTGCAAAATGTGTTTTTTCAGGAATGAAGAAAAGAATGTATTTTACCCCATTACACAAAAGTATTTTCTCCAGGCAGCGCAAACACAAAAGTTATAAACTTTCTTCAACATATACAAAACCATGTCGACCTGATGATTATGATGTTTGAAAACATGAAAGGCCGAATTTATTCCTCCACACACAAGCTGCCTTTTGACCTTGGTGACCACACTTACCTGTTCAGGCTTGGCTGATATGTATGAAATTTGTCTTATAAGAGCAACAGCACACTTTTTTTTCTCAAAAAATAAACAAATACTAAAAACATATTGTTGTCATCTGCAAACATTAGTTATTATCTAAAAGTAGGGAGAGTGTCTGTGCTTTAAAGAATAAAACAAGCTTATCTGTTTTCTTACATTGAGTGGACAGACTGTGTAAAGTACAGAGTTGGAGCCGGGAGGTGATTAGCCTAGCTTAGCATAAAGACTGGAATCATGGGGAAACAGCTAGCCTGGCTCCGTCCAAATCCGAATTGGTATAGATCTTCTTATCACTTCCCACAGAAAGCAAATAGTATCACTGAAAATGCTTTCAAAACTTTTTCCTTTTTTGGAAAATCAGATGACACAGAAAACATGAAACCACCATAGATATCAGCTGATTCCAATGAAAAAAGGTACAGTGTTTAGCTTTAGTGGGATCTATTGCAGGAAATGTAATGTAAGATATAATAAGTATGTTTTCTTTAGTGTATAATCCCCTGAACATGAGGAGATGTGATTTAACAACCTTCGAATGAGCCTTTAATATCTACATAAGTAGGGGCTCATCTTCATGGAGCCGTCCGCCATGTTTCTACAGTAGCCCAAAATGGAAAGATTAAACAATGGCTCTAGGATCATTCATGGTTTCCCGTTGGCCACCATGGTTCTCAGTTCGTTGCAATCTGCGACCACACCTCTAAATGCTGCCAGATCCTTCACACTTGACCTTTAATATTAATTTACGTAAGGTAGAATACGTGCAAAGTAATTTTCTATTATAGACCATTTTTCTTTGGTTTTTCACCCACTTACTTGGCAGCCATCAGCCATTGGGCTTCCTCCTTCTCTATAAGTGGGATGATGGATTAATGAAGCAATAAAAACTCTAGGAGGAGGAAACATATTTTTCATTGCTTTTTTTTTTTGTATAAAGGAACCTTGAGAGGAAGCAATGCAAGGTAATATAGTTTGGCTGCATTTGGTCTACACTGCTGCTGTAATTCAGTGATGTTTCTTTATGCCAAGTTCAAAGAGCATCATATATTTTTTGTACTCTTTTAGGAGTTCCTTAAATTAGATTTCAGTCATTTATTAGTTGGTAGTTTTAACCATCAAAGACAAGCAGTAGATGGTCATAAGGTCTCAATGAAATGGTTCTGTTTCCCTCATCGAGTCACTTTTGGTTTTGCCAGTGCAACACATTGCCCAATCTATTGCCAGAATCTCTTTTAACTTCATATGGAACTTGTGGCTCTTCAAATGGTTTAATCCAGAGGGATCATTGTGCATGCAGTGTATGGTCAAAATGTTAAAACGTAGATATTCATTTCAAAAAGACTCTACGTCAAGCTGGACCGGCTATCCAAACTTTGGTTAAACATGTTTTTAGTTTGGTCGTATCATCTCTATATTTAAAGACGTGTATAAATGTGTGTGTGAGAGAGAGGCAGAGACTAAAAAAGATGGAGTCAGTCCCAGAGGCCTGTAGATAATAATAATGTTACAGGAGGAGGACTGTGGTCTGCATTCTGGAACAGTTTATTAGGGGGAAGTCTGCAATTACATATTTTCTGGGTAAACATTAACTAGGTCTGTATCGCAGGCCTAAACAACAACGGCAGCTTGGACCGTAACAAGCTTGGTGTACACTTGTATGAATCACTTTTACTAGAACAGTTGCCATGAAAGAGGCTGAGCACAACAGTCTGCTTTATTTTAGCACACTATTAATCTAATGCCGGTAGTTTCCAATGGACGCTGTTTAGACAGTATTCGGGCTTAACCCAGAAAACCTCATGGAATTAAAGGACAGCATTAAAACGCTGCTAAAAATACTGTATAGTAGCATTTGAAGGACTCCTTTTAATGCTAGTAGTCTCCTGGATAATTTAATAATACTGTAGATTTAATGTTGTGGCCACTGGTTATTAATATCCCAAGTTCATTTTTGTGAAGTCAGTGTTTTCTGTCATGTTTGGTAGAGTAAAGATCGCTACTCTATGCTAATGTTAATACAAATAATGCTAATAATGAAGATGCTAATACTGATGTCAATTCAGAAACTACAATAATGAACTAATGCCACTGCTAATATTACAGTAAATGTTGATAAGGCTAATGCTAACTATGTTTAACTGACGTCCTTTAACTCATCACATTGTTGCATTATCACAGTGCGAAACACTCACAAACATACACACCATGTTCAGAAACACTGTCATCCCTATAGCTACCAACCACATCCTGCATCATCGTCACATCATCATCATCATCATCGACAGAGCAAAGGATTATAAACAAAAAGAAGAGGCCGAGCAGGAAGTGGAAGAGAAAGAAAAGCAAGTCATAATAGCTTACAAATGTTGCCTCTCTCTCTCTCTCTCTCTCTCTCTCTCTCTCTCTTTGCCCATCTGAGGGCAATTTCCAGACCAGGGCAGTTGTGATGGATCTCTGCCTTTCAGGTGTAATTATTTTAAGAGAGATTGAGCTGTTAAGCACTTGAGAAACATCACAGAGGCTCAGTGAGTGTTTATGCTCTCCGTTCCGTCTCTGAGGTCCCTATAGGGGGGCCGAGTCCGTCCTGCACCAGGTGATATGCTGCACATTACTATATGTGACAGCAGCAGGAAGTATTCAGGTAATTAAAGTAAGAAGTATTGAGAATTTTTTTTTTGTTTTAAATGCAAGCAAATATACAGGTGGCCATCATGTAATTCATTCATGCATTACTGAACTAGTCCTTAGTTGCCTCCCTCCGTTACCATGGAGCTGCTCTGTGCTCTTTCCAGCAGTGGATCACCCCGGGCCTCAGGACAAGGTAAAGAAAAACAAACCCATGCTGCCGTTAGTGCCTGAGTTACTCTAAGTCCAGCGAACATATTAACCCCCTCCACCCCCCCAAGAGGAGCTTTCATTTGACTGATCTTATCTCGCCAGAAAAGGAAATTGGCTTTGATGACTTCCATAAGTGAAAGAAAGTGCAGAATATATTCCATGTTATTTCTCTTTAACCCCTAAAACCTCCACCTCCACAGTCCCTACTCCCTCCTCCCCTTTTTGGGTCTACCCTTCTCTACTCCTCCTCTTCTCACACTTTATCCTCACTTTCTCCATTCCTTTATCTATAGTACGTTACTCCTCCTCTTTACAATTCTGCTCTAAGGTGTTACATTGTACAGAGCAAATCAATCCATGATGAAAACTTCGCAAACTGGTCATATATATGAATTAAAAATGGATTGAAAATGGCATTTATCACTTTATCACTCTGTGAAGAAATCAGGCACCAAAGGTTTTTTTTAATGCTTAATATTGATTTAACGGATTTGTCATTTTGAAACATATAATAATACATAATAAAATACTTGCATACATACATGTGAAAATAGAAAGATAAGCAGACGTGTTATGTTCTTCTCCAAAATGTATTAAAATAAACCTCAGAGGTTGGCTTGTCCAAGAGGTCAGAGGTCAGGTTCAGGCACAGAGCAGCAATCCTGGAGTAGGTGTGGATTCATCATCTTCTCAAACGCTGTGAAGATACAAATATACAACCCACAGTTTTATGTTTTCTTCAAATGTTTTGCCTCCAGCCAGGCCGAGAGGAAGGGAGGTGTGATTCTTAATGGAGCTAAATTTAGAAGCTTGTTTACAGTAATGCATCAAACCATTTCTTCTTTGGGTGCGGTCCGTACTAAACGACTGTTCAGATATTGCTTAACTGTCAATAGCGTAAATCATTCATTCAGTTTCAAATGCTTTTGTTTCGTTGTGAAAACCTCCTGACAGTAAGTTCATGCCCTGCTGTTTGAGGCAAACCCCGCCCATCTGGTAAAAACAAGCCGTGTTAAAAACAGTTTTTGCAGATGCCATCTGAAGCAGGTCTGTGCAGTGCGAAACAAAAGAGCTCACGAAGTGGTTGGAAGCAACATCACATTTTGATCAATACAAAAAGCGTTTTCAGTCGTTCATTTACCCCATCGCCTTGCAATGTCTGTGGTGGATTTCCTTACAATTCTCCTCTTTACTTTCATTAAAAGAAAAAGAATAACGCTTTGTTTGCTAACACCTGAGCGACTGTGGCGTAGTGGAGAGCAGGGTAGTTCTCCAATCAGAGGATCGGCGGTACGATACCCGGCTTCGGCAGTCGATGTGTCCTTGGGCAAGACACTCAACCCCAAGTTGCTCCTGAAGGCTTGCCATCGGTGTGGACTGGATGATGAATGTTAGTTAGAGTCTGATGGTGGCACCTTGCATGGTAGCCTGTCACCAGTGTGTGAATGGGTGAATGATATGTAACATACTACTGACTGTAAGTCGCTTTGGATAAGAGTGTCTGCTAAATGACTGTAATGCTTCCTTCTTATCAATCCATTTGTGTTTTTTTTTCCAAAGTATTACAAGCTTTGCCCAATTTGAAGCCTACAGACTGCAAGTAAAGCACATTAAACAGCAGTTGGCCTATAAAGATATACCTACTTTACAATTAACAAACCCAGGACTTTCACCCACAAGACCCCTGTTTATGACCCGTGTGAAACCAGAAGAAAATGTTGACTTCACACTTTTCTTACACTTTTTAACCTCAACTAAGTAGTTTTTTCTGCCAAAACGTAACCAAATATTTCATGGTAACCACGCTGCATTGTGCGTTTCTGCAAGCGTGATACGAGGCTAATATGAAACGTTTTTATGGTCCAGAAAGTCGACTTTCAACGTATCCCTCGTTTGCAGAAACATACAATGCAAACAGTTTTGTACTGGGTTGTTTAAAAACTATTACATTTCAGTTAGAAATCTCTTTTAAATGGATACACACCATATGATTAATATTTACATGCGTACCCATACATCAAGCCTGGATGTATGCACACTTCTGCCTTTCTTTGTCCTTCCAATGAGGCCTTTTCTGCCTGTAGACTGAAAACACCTTTCCTCCTCTTTCACTCAGGACAATAGCAAAGAGAACCAAATATTTTTTATTTGTCCACATCCTTTGTCACACCGTATTAGTGTTATTGCCAGCCACCTGAGCCCATCACACTCCATCAAGAGCCATCTATACACACGAGTCAAAATGATTCCATTAATAAGTCACCTCTGCGGTATTTAAGTGAAGCTTGGGATTTAAGACTTCCTCTTTGCTTGGTGGAATTCACCCGGCCTTTCGGAGCTACCTTTGTGTGACTTATGTGCCTCCGGTGGATTAGGAGTACTCAAAAGCCATTTAAATCACAATCCTCTGCGTTCCACAGCATTGCTGGAAGAACAATGTGGTGCAGTGAAAAAAAAAGGCCCAACAAGTACTAGGCTGATAGTTATAAAGCAGCCATATTCCAAAGAAGGGCCCATGAATAAAAGTGCAAACCCCTCTATTAGGGGGATGTGCCTGAACTTGAGCTGAAAGGAATGTTTTGGATTCACAAGGATCCTGTGTGTGAGACTTTGTGTGTGTGTGTGTGTGTGTGTGTGTGTGTGTGTGTGTGTGTGTGTGTGTGTGTGTGTGTGTGTGTGTGTGTGTGTGTGTGTGTGTGTGTGTGTGTGTGTGTGTGTGTGTGTGTGTGTGTGTGTGTGTATATGGTTGTATGTGACTATGAGGTTTTAATTGCATGTGTGTGTCTGAGTGTGCGAGTGCATGAATAGATGAATTGACCCCAGGTTAGCATGTTCCATTTATACGCAGGAATTCAACACTTTGCAAAAGTCTTTCAGTGCGAAAAAAACAAAACTTTGAGCTCATGCACAGCTGCAGACTGCTTCCACAATGGTGTCATCCACTTCATGCATAGCTGATATGAAAGATGGCCTCTGTGTAAAATACATCTGTGCAAAAAATCATGCATACTTTCAGCCGTGCTATAGCTCTAGCCATATCTGTTTTTATCATGAGAGACTGTTTGTGCGCCTCCTCACAAGCTTGTGTTTGTGCGTCGCATGTGTGGTCAAAAAAAAAAAAAAAAAAAAAAAAAAAAAAAGAAGCGAGGGCCGTTTCCTTCTGAAAAATGCTGGGAAAGGGACATAAATCTCCTCGGCTCCCGGTGGGACGTCACGGAAAACGGAGACCTTAAAGGCAGCCGGGCTAGCAGCTCGGGGGAGGGAACGCAAACATCAATCGTGGAATCCGAGGAGAACGTGTTCTGGGTCCTGTCGGATGCTTAAGACCAGGCCAAGAAGTGTGTGTGTGTGTGTGTGTGTGTGTGTGTGTGTGTGTGTGTGTGTGTGTGTGTGTGTGTGTGTGTGTGTGTGTGTGTGTGTGTGTGTGTGTGTGTGTGTGTGTGTGTGTGTGTGTGTGTGTGTGTGTGTGTGTGTGTGTGTGTGTCTGCCTGAGTATGCTCGGTTTTTAAACCTCTGTGCTTGTGTGTCTTTGTGTTGGTGGATTTGTGTGTGTGTGTGTGTGTGTGTGTGTGTGTGTGTGTGTAGACTCCTCTAAAAAACGCCTTCCCAGACTCCCCTCTTCTCGGGTGGAAACGGGCAATAAATAGCAGGGTATCTCCTGGCTGCGGTCCAGCAACCGAGGCCCTGGCAAGGAAGTGACTCATTTCAGCGGAGAGAAAAGGAGGAGGGGGGGGGGGATAAGAGGATTTTTGTGTCTCTTATTATCAGTCAGCCAAGGCAAACCACACTGGCAGGCCAAAGAGGGGCGAGAGGGAGTTGGAGGAGGAAGTGTGTGGGGGGGGGGGGGGGTAAAAGGGGGAGGTGGAGAGGAGGGGAGGCCCTGCCAGTGTGATAGGGGCCTCTGCTGCTGGTATTTTGGCTCTTTTTAGGAACTGACTTGTGACCCCTCCGTGTGCTCCGAGCCAAGAAGCATGCTGGGAGAGTTTGTTTGCTAACACCTGAGCGATGAATGCTCGCCCTGGAGATTCTGGGTGAGTTTTGCTTAATTAAAAAAAAAAGAAGGTTAAGGAAAGTGTCTCTCTTTCTTTCAGATGTTAGTTTACGTTTTCAGCCGAGGGGGGGAGTAAAGCTCTGACTGAGCTCCCACTGTTTTCCAAGCCAAAGTGTTTCAGGTAGGTAAGTAAAACACCTGAGTAGACAGGGAATGCTATTCTACGTGTTTGTGGGCTTGAATTTCATGTGTACGTGTGGATGAGTGTCTTAGAACTGGGTTTGAGCTTATGTCGGCTAAACACTTCTTAATTTACTTTACATTTTTACTCTGAAGGTGCAATGTGCAACTTGTAGCCACCTGCTCCAAAGAAATAGGGGCAGCATTTAGAACTGGGTCCATACAATCTAAAGTTATATTCAGCCGTTATATAAAATAACCCCCCTTCTAACTACATTTTTTCGTTTCTGCAGATTTAATCCAATTAACAAAAAATCTGACATGGATTTATGGTATTATTTGCAGGCCCTCAGTGCAGCTCTACTTCTTGTACTCTCGTGTTGGACTGAGGACCGACTGGACTCTACAGTGACTCACTATCGCCACTCAGGGAACAAATGGTACTACAAGACAGGATGGGCCGGGGCTAGCTGGTTAGCATGCTCATTTCAGTAGATATCTTTGCAGTAGACGTCTCTGACTAAATGTCAACACTGAAACCTCTTCACATTTTGTTGATATAGTTGGTACAATTTTGTTGTTGTTTTGAACTAAAATTCTGGTTATGGCTGACTGTTGAGTTTGACCAATAATAGAACACAAGCTGACAGGAACAACAGCCGCCAATCGATTTCCAACAGGAAGCTTTTTGGAGTGCTTGTGGGGTTGTCCTCCCACCCTTTTCAAATACTCAAATTTGTGGTGCTGTTTTTGGCAATTTCTGTACCTTTCTGGAAAAGACAATCTGACCAAAAATGCCCAACTCATGCAACATTTGATCGGATCAATGATTGCGGATGTAGCTTAAGTCTTTCCATAGGGGTCCTCAGGCCAAACGAGCAATTGCCGGAAGTGCAAAGGGAATTGGGCCGTAGCATTTAGTCACATTACGTCACAAAAATGGGTAAAATAAAAATAGCCTAGCCACTGTAATAGCCTGTTTTTGCAGACATACTTCCTGGTTCAAATATTACTAACCCTACATAGCATGTCATGAATCAATAATCCAGCATTTTGGATTTGGTCTCTATTGGTTTTATTTTATCAGCACATTAAAGATAAACATCACTTAGGAAAAACAAGTGCAAAGGAAGGAGTCTTGTTAAAACTAATTTGCAGCCCTCTCAAACACAATAGTGCATTCAACCCATAACCAGCACCAACTGATAAGATGGAAACAAAAGGGCAGGCACATCACAGTAGTCACACACAGTTCAATGTGACAGGTGAGATCTGGGAGGTGCAGCGCAAAGACGCCACACCACTGAACTCTGAGCATCAAATATGAAGAGCATTATGAAATGAGAATCTTGCTGATTTGCACTTTAAGGTGTTTATCTGGCTGTTGTATCCACAGCAGCAGCAGAATGAGCCTCCTGTTCCCATTATCAGCATTACACATCCGGTCCGAAGGGGCCTTTTCAACTGCATAATCATAAGTCACACAATGAAAAGCCACTACTGTTAAGCAATGAACACCTACCTCCACTCCGTCCCATGTGAGTTCCCAGGTGGGTGTACAATATGGCAGACCTTTGTTCCGCGTGTGTGTGGAAAAGCACACACTGTCAACACGGGAGAGAAAAGCTAATATTTACCACGTATGGCCTCGGCTTTAATATTAGCCAGAGGCGCTAGTCGAGGGAGAACAGAGGTCTCACTCTGGTCTCACTTCCTGCCTGAAAGCAATATCCCAGAATGTGTTTTTTTAAGTCGTTGCTGCTTTATTAGACAAGATAGAGTGGAAAGTATCAGGTTGGAAAAGAAATAAGGAACAAATGTCATGAGTCAGAATCAGACCCACATCATTATGCATAAAGTACTGCTGTAGTCTGCATATCTACCAGGGACTCAGGCTGCCTTGTGTTGAGGTTTCTATACCAATTATGTTTTTTAATTGTCCTAAATTATTCTATTATAATTTGTATATTTAACTTAATATGAATATGAATGAATCTTTTAAAGCTGGGGTTAACAATCTTTAGAAACTAGCATGCATCTCCGTTGCGTGTCAGCTGCATCTCTTCTAGATATTCGAGGTTTTTTTTTTCTGTGTGCTAAGCGGTTCGAAGCAAGAAATATAAAAGACAGTAAAAAATTATCTTTTCGCAATATATTGAAATCATGTTAGCAGCTTTCTGGCAATCTCTTTCTAGAAAGAAGTGATGTCAGCAGCGACAATGCCCTTTTTGGACGCAAACACACTGGGAAAAATATAAATGGCAGTTTGAAAAAAGAATGAAACTCCTTCACAAGTGGCGAATCTGCTATTCAGGCAAAATATATTGATCTCAAACAGATGGAATTCCTACAATTAGATAATATCTCAGTTTGACCTTTTATTAGCAGTTTACACAAACAAACTACACTTCAAATGATTCATAATCACACACGGCCTTACAATAGCCTTGTAGTAATCTCCGAAGTGATCTTCTCCAATCCCCACAGCAAATATTCTGAGCATATTTCCCCCCTACTCTGCTCCTGATCCAAAACAGGAAATGATCCCGGGGCCGTTTTCTATCCTCACGGCCCCCGACCAGCGGAGTGCATATTTAAGACATACTGGCTATGTCCTCCCGTCTCAGGAAAGAACTCCAGACAAGTTCTTGTCCAAGCATTTCGACTAAATACCGCATGATATGAGTCAAGCTGTGGGGCTCTGGCGCGGGACCCACATCAATATCCTACTCATGGCGGTGGCCAGGTGTTGAGGGGGAAATTCTCAATTGAATATTGTATCCAGCTTTCTGGGAGCTCGGGGGAGCCGTATCTCTGTGTGGATATTCGTTCCTCCGCCTCGCTATGCGCCCCGTCTCCTCTCCTTCCGTCTTGTTCTTGGCATTCCTCTCCGATCCGGGCCAAGTGCAGTCTGCTGTGGCTCCCACTTGCAACACCTGCCACGAAGAAACAGCTGTGGTCCGGCACAACATCATTAGTGCAGCTGAAAGAGAAGGAAAGGCCTGCCTAGTCTGTACCCCCCTCCTCTGTTTACCCCCCCGAAGAGTTCAACTCCGGGGCATCTGTACAATGGACAAACATTTTTACGATAAAGACGTGCAAAAAAGTCGCCCCCCCCCACCTCGCTGAGCTATTACGGCTTGGACGTGTAACTCGATCGTGATGAAACCTGTGGGAGAGCCATGGTGCTGACATTTTTTTTTTTTTTTACACTCCAAGACAAATATGGCCTTTTGGGGTGTTCACTCCACACAGCTGTACAGGAGATGGCTTTAAGGGCGACCCTTGGGCATTTATCCCCACACAGCTTATATTGCTCCATAGCCATGACGAGGGGTTTTAGGAAAGCGTAAAAAATGACCTCTCTTAAAATGAGCTTTCCACTCTTGCAGGCAAGACCTCCCCTCTTAACACTAGACCAGAAATCTCTCCTCAAGCTGCGTATTTACAAGCAGTGAAGAAACACAGGGAATGTATCGCGTACTGTATGTCGCCGTAATCGATACGTCCTCAGTGGACGTGGAGGACAAGAGAGAGAGGAAGTGCTCCCATTGATTTGTAAAGATACTGGAGTGTAGGCCTTTCTTAACAGCCTCTGTTCTTCCAGAAACACAGGAGGGAGATTTGACCCCTGTGGGTACCAAGGGCTGCTCCGGAGAGCAGACGCCAAGCCACAGACCCAAGACTCCACTGTAAAAAATGTCAAACAAGTCACTTCATTTTGCTTTTGCTCCCCAAAAAGGCAAAGAGTAAGATTTTCACTGCAACTTATTATTGTAGAAATCCCTATTCATTTCTCAGATTCAAATCATAAACTTATGTTAAGCACAAGGATTTGTAGGCAAGGACTATTTAGTTTGTTGTACTAATGATTAACATTCATGATTCAACGTTAAAGGTGCATAAATGAGATTAGGAGCATATTTATTGCATCACATTGTATCCAAACGGCTTGTAGCCAGCTGTGCTAACAGTGCTAATAATGCAAAGTACTGTAAACCTGCTGACGGAGAGAAAACTGTTCACATGAGGGAGATCTGGAGGCTGGGTGCTTATGCGGCAACGCTGTCGGCATTTGTGCTGTTGCAGGTGATTGTACATACAAAATATGAAATAGTTGTTGAAAGAATTAAAGAAATGTTGTCAGTTTCAGAAAGCTGGTAGTGATGGTTAAATATTTCCATTTCTCTGAGCAAGTTATTGGCTTCTCATGTTAAAATAAATGCTTGAAAGTTTAAATTGTAAGCTCATTCCTGACCTTGGAAACAGAAGATGACAAACAATCTTTAGATTCAGTTTTAAAGCTGAAAATTATAACTATAACTTATGTTCAAAAGTGAAGATGACAGAGCGTCTGATGTTGGGTATGTTAAGTTGTTTCCTCCTCTTCTTAGTGAAATGATATGAAAATATCTTTGAAAATCTTTGTTACATAATTTAAGATATGTCATTTATGGTACTTACGCACTTTGCGCCCTACAAATCTGATAAACAATTCTCAGTAGCAGAGAGCGAATGTGCCCTTTTATAGTGTTTCACTCCACTCCACATGGTTATGATGATATAAGAAAACAGAACAGAACAATTCTAAATCCAACTTTAAATTACTTTGCGATTCGATGGTAGCCATTTAAGGTCGTTAAAAGTTATAGCCGACTTCATTCCGCTTTTCAATCATTTCATTGAATGAATAACTTTAGTAGCGTGACTTCATTTAATATCTTTTCCTGTGCAACTTCACTTATTAAAGAAATACTCAATTATTGGAAAAAGCGATAACAAGCTCGATCACTCCACTTGTTTCAAGGTGATGTCACTTGGCTGAAGGATTTTTTTGGAAACAGTTGTAGAAAAGTGAAATCATCTCTTTTTCCTATTAGCTGTTTTTTTATTTTTCTAAGAAGAAAGGGGAAAAAAAGGCCCATTTTAAGACTCAACACTATATTAAATAACCTGTTTGGATGGCTATTTCTTGCAGTGGATACCTACCGGAGAAAATCAATCCGTCACCATGCGCACAGGAAGGAAGCCTGGGCTGGGGAGAGATACTGCTCTTAATGACATGTCTCTGTGTGCCTGGACCAGAGGGGGAAGTAACCGGATATTTAAACAGAGATAAGAGTGTGTGCCAAAGGGGCCGGGATTGGATATGACTGAAACCCCATGGCAACCGGCCGGGGCTATCGGATATGGAAAGGTAAATAGTAATGCAGCCGTAGCATGTTTTAATGCTGTAAATTAAAAGCTCATGTAACATTCATGCGAGGGTGATATATAGGTGGTGAGATTCTGCCAAGTTTTCATTAGTGATTTCCTCCATGCTTTTAGCAGCACGCTTGTTTTAAATCAAGATTTGGAACATGCGTTTTGGCTCATCAGGGTCTGTAAGCAGAAATCAGATATGTTGTATTTCCAAGCAAGAACATTAACTGCCTTACTACGCTGAAGGAGATGACAGTATCATAAACTTAGCCCTCTCAAAACAAGAGGGAGAGAGAAGATGAGGAAAATGTGTGTTGGTCCATACTGAGAAAAAGACCTTGAAGGAAAAGAAACTTAAACGTTGTGTGTTTATCTAACCAATATCTGTGGCAGTTAAAGTCCAGCCCCCTTGCTCTCACCTTATACTGTATATACTGATATAATCTACTCCTACATTTTCCAGAATGGCTTTGACATCATCTCCAAGAGAACAGGCCTGAACTTGTTGTATCCAGCTGTGGGTTATAAAAGTTACTCACAGCTTAACCGCAACCTGTGTTGTGGCTGCATTGCATTCTGGTCTGTTGAGGCCAGAATGCATCTCTGGCTCTTATCTCGCTGTATGACCAGTGTGTGCATTCTTTGTCTTAAAGTCGAAGCTGATGAATTGATTTTCTGCATTCAAACCTGTCTGATGATGTTCAGTGATGTCATCATGTTTGATCATCCTCAGAAAAGAGAAAATATGTTTTTGGACCAATTAAGTCTATGATACACTACAAAGAAAAATACGGCTCTGGCCCTCAGCGGGCACATTTCCTGGGTCTAGGTCGGCTTGGAAAGGCACCCTGCCCCTGTCGTTAACCCACCAGACCAGACCCATCTTGTTTACCATCACCATTCATATCTCTACAACTAATGTTTATGGTTAAATTGTTTACTGGAGAAAAAAATGTTTAACAATAGAACAAAGTTCTTCATAGATATAGCCTCCTAATTTTGCTCTGAAAGTGTACCAGATTGTTGCATTTTACATCAAATTGACAACATTTTCTTCCAGTGGATCCAGGGTCCAAGGTCCACCCAACATGGTCTCAAAAAACCTTGTGGGAAACAAAGGTGGTCAGTTGTTCATTGCAACCATGAACCGTTGGCGAGTACGGACGGCGTGATATGAGTGTTTTGCCTTACCAGTAATCCCAAAACCAAAAGCTACTACAAACAAACAAATGCTGGGTTGCCAAGCAGAAAAATGTAAACATGGTACATTTTTTGCAAACCAATGCAATGTCATTCATCAATGCGACATATATATATATAGGTAATTTAGGATGTTCAATTTTACCGTTTTATCCCTCCCTAAAAACTTTGGAAATGAAAGTCCAACAACAGAACTCATCCCCCTCATTCATTTCTATAAATCTACTGCTTTAAAACAGCATGAATGGCAACACCAACAATAACTGCAGTTTTTGCGGAGACACAATGCAACAACATCTGGCAATGCATTACGTTGCACATGGACGTGCACGTGCCTAATATGGCGTAAATGTTACCTCATGATCACTAAGACTTTTATCATGATCATGCACATGATAACTTTATAGAGTTGTACATTCCGGTCTGTTCTCTGTTTTGGTGTCTGATAGTCCTAAAACTTAAACTAGTTCCTAAATTGTAATTCATCTTCACACTGGCACTTGAAACAACAGGCCCCCACTATTACATTGAGGCTATTTCAACTTCAACACCAATTTGTAAGTATCCAAAACTAAACCTAGGAGCTAACTATTTGGTTTATATTCCATGTTCGGAAGGAGGTCCACTGAAAAGGCCAGAAAGCAGCAGAGATCTAGTAAATGTTTTTGCTTTATTACATGACCTGATTGAAAAAATTACCAAATAAAGTTGAATTTTGTTTATTTATTTGAACCCTTCTCATTCTCTTCTTCTTTAGACTCCTTTCAAAGCATCAACTTCATAATTATCATTTAAACCTCCCATCAAACAGCCAGTAAATCATAGTCTGTTCCAGCCTCCGTAATAGATGGGAAAACTGAAGTATGTACGCTGGATGAGTAAGACTCTCCATTCTCTTAACCACTAACACTCAGATGCCCTTGAGCAAGGCATTAAAACATCTGACTGTTCTAAAGTCCCAAAGTGAAACCTGTCATGGCTTTGGGAAGTTCCCAGGGATGAAAGTGAAGCAGCTGAAAAAGAACAAATAATATATTTTTTAAAAATGGAGATAACAGCAGTGTCATCTTTGCCTTTTCTTTTAACTCCCACACTGATCCCTGTATCAGTCGACTCTGTTCAATGTTGGGTCTGCATGATCAGGTTCCCTCTCCGAGTTACCGCTCAAAACGTCTCTTGTAATAGGAGCAGCTCTGTGTCGCAGATACAAACATACACAAGTTTGTTTTTCTGCTCTCAGTGGGTTGGACCTGAAATCATATGGAACATATCTTTCCCTCGCGGTTTGATGATAATGCTCCAAGACAATGCAGGCTTCGGAGGAAATGATTAAACTGTATTTTGTGGTGTGTTTGCTTAAGATTTGGCCTTTTGAATCATTAGTCCCTCTGAAAAACAGTGAGATTGTGGAACAGTGGATTTCTCAAGTCTCAAGTGTCTTCGTGTCTGAAGACTTGTTGACATTCGGAGATTTCATATTTTATGAATCCAGCTGACACTGTTATTCAGTGTGGCTTACTGTGAGTCTGACAGTGGATTAAGCTTAAACTCTAACATTACAAACGGACCGGAGGTACAGAGCGTGAGGCTCGTAGCTACCACACCTTGCCAACGGTAATAAAATATTCCTGTGATGCTACAATGGTCACGAATGGCAGAAATGCCAGGGAAAGAAACGGGAGCTTGGAGAAAGGAGCATACTAGAGGAAGCAGAGTTGGATGTGGGTATCATGAAATATTTTCCCAACAGATGGGTTGTGAGCCACTATTGACAGTCACTAAACCCTCAACACACACACACACACACACACACACACACACACACACACACACACACACACACACACACACACACACACACACACACACACACACACACACACACTGTGTCCATGTTTCAAGAACCTCCAACCATTGGCAAGGCCGCAGTCCTAACCTCCGCCGGCCTCGGGATCAGGTGATGCTCCGCAAAAGGATTAGCGGCAACTGGATCCTTTTGGCAAAGGCACAGGAATTTTTTCGTTACAATGATCTTGGGTGTGGTGTGCCAGGAATGCATCCTCAATAGGAAGGAGAGGAATACACCAGGGTGAAGTGCGAGGGAGTGGCGGGCGGAGAGGGGAGTTTTGGGGGGGTAACGTTTCTTCCCGGTCCGCTACCTTCTCTCATCTCCCCTCTCCTGTGGTTTTATTCCTATTTCCCTGTACGTTTTTTAAAGTGCATACACCCCTAATTCATTATTGCACCCTCAAGTGTTTGTATGTTAGCACAAGTATATTTGCATTTTTAGCGGTTTTGCAAACTGTGGCATTATAAATATATCCTTCATTTTAATTATCCTTAGTCTCTGTTCCAGCAGGTGCATTTTTCTTTGCTCAATGTTTAACATATTTAATAATAGAATACAACAATCTTTGCCTTTTTTATTTGAAAAGATTTTTGAGTGTGAGAAATCATTCATGATGGAAAATAGTTTGACAAAATAATCTCAACTCAAGATTCACTTACTACTTTTAACAGAGCTGTCAGTCACATTTTACAGTCTTCATCAGTCACATCATGGTGTTAGCACAGTTGCTGTTAAGTTGTCAACATTTATCTTAGAATGAAACTTTCTCAAACTGAGCTGAGTTGATATGTAGTTTTGACTAAATTATAATTTAGTCAAACTTTGTTTCAGTTTGTGTGATCTTGCAATTTAGAAGTCAAGTCATAATTGAAAGAATTCAACACCTTACACAATAACATAAACACACTGCATGAAAATGAAAAAAAAGCCAAACGGAAAGGAGAAGTTATGTGACACTAAACCATATGTAGTTGAGTGCTTAAATATTGAGTGTTTTTTTTTTTATTTCAGCACAGCTAACACTAAAACCGTTGAGAAGGAGTTACCCTGAACACACTGCGTTACCATAGTTACAGACGCTTTTCAGGGACCATGCCCAACGGTCTCTGTGTCAGTGTGAAGGGAAAACAACTCTGTAAAGGCACATGACACAACTGCTCGTGATGAACCACAGGATAAGCAGAAGTTGGGGATGGGCGGATGGATGGACGTCCTTAGGAGTCCACTACAATATGATATATTACGTTTTTGGTGGCTCAAGTTACCGCAGTGTTTAACGGTGGTGTCTGTGGTGCGTTTGGTGCTTGTTTGTCAATGTTGCAGGTTGAGGCGGTGAAGCAATTCAACCACAGTTACTGAGTTTAATCTTCTCTTCATAGTGTGCACATTTGCTGCTGCTGAAAAGTCATCCATCTATTATTCCCATTTTTTCTGCAAGAAGATTGTGAGTCTATACCAGAAATCAGCATGTGCGTAAACAGAAGACATGGCTCCTTGTGCAGTGGGGATAAGACATTCCTTTTTATTGTTATTTAAGTGTTGCTTTATATGGGACTACATTTTCCCCTGCGGGCGTGTTGTACCCATATCACAGGAAATAGCGATGTGTTGATTATTTCATTTTCAAAGTGCTGGAGAATTGACATTTTAATGTTTGTGTCTTCCTGCAGCGCCGCCTCGACATGTTTGTGTTAATGTGCTCAGACTGCTCACATTGGACCTGTGAGAGAGTTTTTTCTTTTTGAATCTAATCTCCACTTGAGTAATCAAACAGGTGTCTGATGTTTAATCTGGCAACTGAACCTGCATTTAACACGTTCTTCCACCCCGGTCCCCCTGCATTTGAAATTTCATATCCTTTTGTTTAGTAATGAAATGCTATCATTGCCCTGAGCGCTCGCTGAGAGCTGACGACTAGGCGACCATGGCTGAAAGGTCTTTCCGATTGCAGGTCACGATTTTGGCAGGGAGGTGGGGTGGGGAGGGGGGCAGAAAAAAAAAAACTTGTGGGGCACAGCTCTGGAATTACCTCCACAATTGCAAAGTGAAAGCCGTTCTTAGAGGGGGGGCAACAAA
Organism: Anoplopoma fimbria; assembly: GCF_027596085.1. Classification (NCBI taxonomy): domain Eukaryota; kingdom Metazoa; phylum Chordata; class Actinopteri; order Perciformes; family Anoplopomatidae; genus Anoplopoma; species Anoplopoma fimbria. The sequence continues at coordinate 23,360,863 of NC_072452.1, forward strand.
GGGCTCTCTGTCCGGGCAGCGCCTTTTGGCCAAGGAGAAATACTATCTGCTGCCCCCCCCCCCCATCCTGCCTCCTGGGCTGATTACGACAGCGGGGCAGGGTGGGCAGAGTGCCGCGCCAGTGCCACGTCCCACAGCTCCATTGACAATTGTTGCGGTTGGCTTCTTCCATTTGCATGCGGAGGATGAGATGGAACAAAACTATAGCTGTTATACAAATCTTTGGTGTCCATGCGAGAACCATGAATCTATGACTGTCCAATGCATTTTAGAAAACGTAGTTACTTATAAGGTGATGGAAACTTGTAAAGACGGAAAGTAAAAATATCAAATATAAAGGTAAATACAGTCAGTGGCCACTTTATTAGGTAAGATAAGATAATCCTTTATTTGTCCCGCAGTGGGGAAATTTGCTGAGAAATAAGTAAAAATAAGTAAATAATTAATAACACAGTAAATAATAATAAATAAGTAAAAAAAGACATTACAAATCCACAATAACTAAAATATTATATAAACAGACAGAATCATTTTTAGTATTTTACAGTGGATTGTACTAAAATACAACTGTGCTACCATAAAGTTTACATTTATGATGCCTTTAGAATGTTCTATTCTTTTACTCTGGCATAAAAGGTGTTAATTCAATTATCAGTTTTAGCATTGAGGTCATAGTTTGTGGTGTATTCACTGGTGATCTGTGGGAAGATCAGTCCGAGATGTTGAATTTCTAGCTGAAGACTCTGTATCTTAGAAAAAAAAAAAAAAAAGATCAGTAAATGGCCAGATTACCCGCTCTGCACTGGTGAGAAGTGCAATATATGTCACTGGCTCCATTTAATCCAATTAGTAATCCTCAACCTTGCTTTCAAAGGCATTACACGAGGAGAAGAGAAGGTGTTCCTAATCGCCGTGGAATCTGCGAAGATCCAGCAAAAACATCTCCTCCCCCTCTCTTTTGACCGCTAGCTTTTCCTTTTTCGAAATGTGCAGATGGCAACAGCTGTCCGTTGAGGAGCTTGAGAAATTGCAGCAACTGGAAAAGCATTTTAATTTCTGCTATGTAAGGTGGCGTCTCACGTGTTGTCCAGAGCCTCTCAATGCAGTCAATCTATGGGATAAAAGATCTCGTTTGAGGACACACACAAGCCCCCAAATCCACTCTAGACCAGTTATTATTATTATTATTATTATTATTATTATTATTATTATTATTATTATTATTATTATAGTCATTTTAATTATGGGGGTCAAATTAAGTCTTTAAGTGTGAAGGCATATTATTTTAAATTCTGAATGATGATGCTTGAGTAAACCTTTGTTCAACATATCATCAAGATATTCTCTTTTTTTATTATTAATATTTATATCTGCAGTTCATTTTGAGCCACATGAGAGAGCCTGACTATTCGTATTATTGTGATAATTGTAACCTAGTTATGACATTGAATCAAATATGAAAGGCTAGTGAATGTTGCCGCCGCCTAAAAGCATTAATTTGGTCTCATTAACAACACTGCCTACAGACATTATCTAATTATCCATTTTAAAACCACTCCTTTTCTAATAACTGTGTTTGGGCTAACGCGTGTTACATGATGCTGCACTACTGAGTGTGACCACTAGGCTAAAATTGCCACTCAGCACAGAGCTGTTGGGTTTCACAGGTTGATATGTCTACTATTAGTCTGGAAATAACCATTCAGCTCCCTCCTGTGGAGCCTCTGCAGCCTGCAAATGGCAAATAAGTTTTTGAGTTTCTAAGAAGCGATCTTACAAATACAATCAAACAACAACAAATCTGTTAATTCTGACCTATACAAATACTGCTTCCTCAGTTACAGAACTCATCAAATAAGTAGGAATGGAAAAATAAGGAAGCTGTAAAAAACTATTTAGGGCATATTAACATTATTTAATCCACTTAATCCACTTCATCAAATATTCTTAAACGGATTGCCTTTCAATTACTCCTCCTCTTCACTGGATGGGAACGTTCTGCTTGGCCACTCCTCCTCCTCGTACTTGGGAAAGAAAAAAGAAAAAGAAGAGGAGAAAACATTGAGAGCAGGGCGACTACGGAGCAGAGGGCAGCAGAAGGAGAGGAGGAGCAGACCACTGAGAGAAGACGAGCAAGCGAGCGACCTTCACCACAACAACACCCCAAACCGCTCCTCACCTCACTCCCCCCCACTGCACCTCACCCCTCGGTCCTGAACCGCGTCCAAATCTTATACATTCACAGGCCGGGGCTGGCCAACTTTCACAGCTGTCACACATTTTCAACAGATTCCACCAGCCCTAGATGAGGCTGGGGAGAAGACATTCCTGCGCCATTACACATCGGCTAAAAGGAATTACCGTTAACATCTGATATTGTGGAAGTGGGAAATTTGCCACCCTGACCTTGCCCAAAGCACTCCGGAACTCAGGGTCATGGATTTATTATCTCAGATGGCCCTCAGAGGTCACAGGGGGGCGTTTCTTTCCCCCCTCACTGTTCCGGCAAAAACCCCTGCAGCCCCAAGTGTGCTATTCATTAAGTACACTGTGCAGCTTTGTGTGCAGGGGGGTGCGATGGGACCGGTTGGGGGGGGGGTTGTTGACTCGCAGGGGTGGGAGACACATGTTACTGTTGCTCTACGGGTATTTGTCATAGGAACGGCATGTCTTGTCAGACTGAGAGGCCATTCCCAGCTGTTGGGCTGCAGCACCGCGATGCAGCCGGACTGACCCCCCACCCCCCACCCCCAGAGCAACCAGGGCCACATAAACAGGAAGCCTCCAATGTACTATTGCACAAGTGTGGAAGGAAAAATCACTGTTCAACGGCAATCTTCTTTTTTTTCTTTAAATGAGAGTTTCGGGTCCGTCCGTTCTTGCTTCTTTTTGTGCTTAGTGTTTGCGGACTCACAGCAAAGATTGATACTAAAATATTTCCATATACTTTGCAAGTTTTATTTTTTTCGCTGAGCAAAATATGAAAGTCACAACCAAGCTTTCCCTGAGCATGTTTACTGCTGCTAGCTAAACAACGACACGCTAGCTGATCTGTAAAGCAGTACTTAGGCGGTGCTTTGAGCTATGCTAATGCTAATATTGGCATGCTAACATGTCACAATCAATCAATCAATCAATCAATCAAACTTTATTTTTGTAGCACATTTTTTTATTGGTGCATTGGACAGTACACTAAACAGAGGTCATGACATATAACACATAGGAATAGACAGAAATGACAAAACAAAGAATAACAAAAACTAAAAAAGTAGTTATTACATTATTATTATTATAAATATGCAAACCAGTTCTAAGGTTCGTTGTTTAAGGCACATGTGTGTATGAGTTTGTGTATATATGTTACTGATAGAAAAAAGTTAAGAATAATGATGATAATCCGGTCACCTTCCATTGGGGTATCAAGGCTTGTGTAGCACCTTTCATACATGTTAGCTATTCATAGTGCTTTACAGATGACTGACATGTTGATAATAAGACAGTACAAGTACTAACAAACATACTGAGACTCCTGCACACATGAGATAATTCAACAATTAAAATGAACTAATAAAACTAATAGAATAAAAAAATATATATAAAAGCAGGAGAACAAAGCAATAACATTACTTACATGCTAACATTTAACAGGTTCAATGTTTACCATTAGTTTAATGCATTATCATGCTAACATTTGCTAATTAGTACAGAACTCAACATACAGCTGAAGGTTAGTGACAAGTTTTTGCTGATAAACTAAAGTATTAGACAAATTAAACTTTGACCTGTCGATGGTGTTAGATAAAAGTCAGTAGAAAACAAAGTTGTTATTGGGGGGACATGTCTGTGTGCACGACCGTCTCTTAGTTGTGGAGACATTTTACTTCAGACCACCATGTCAACCTCATGGTGGCTCTAGAGGAAAAGTCAGGGGATCACAAAAGTAAGTAGGCTTCATTATGCAAAATTTCATGGCAAGCCATCCAATAGTTTTCTCAGTCTGGACCGACACTTCCATCGCATGCAGTCTGGAAAAAAGATGAGGTCCTGCAGTGGATAACAGGCCCTCCAGATGCAGTGTTCTGCTGACTTTACTGTGCTTTTGACCAACTTGTTGATACAGTTTGGGATGAGGAGTCGGACAGACCAGATGCAGAGAAAGCTGCGTCTCATTATGTGTTAAGTGGAGTGAAAACTATAGTATAACAAAACTCACTCCAGAAATTTTACAGACATTCTAGCAGGCAGAGCTCACATGCAAAAGCTATTGTTGCTTCTAAAGTGATGAAGACAAGAACATAAAACCAGCACCATTTCCAAATATCTCTTGGGCATTTTATTTTCTCTAGCAATTAAGATATTTAAAGTATGATTATTACAACATATTCTTGTAATTTTCTGCAGCTAATTGAGTTTAGTTCTAGCTATATTCAGTGACCTCTTATAGTCTGTCATCAGTTAGTTTTACAATTTGGATCCTGTTTCAAAGCACCTGCAACATTGGCACATTCAAAAACTCTTCCTGCTTAAAACATCTTTTTCTGAATGCTCATAACGGCTAAATATTTATAGAAAGTCACGCTGCCAAAGTAACCCACCACATTTTCTAAATAAGCCCTCTTTTGAAAATAAAGTCCAGATGTTTCACGTTTTTTTGTTTCACTACGTTGACGACTGTGAGGAGTCAGAGAGTGTTTTCACCGTTTCCATGACTGGGAGTGTGATGATGGCCGTCTTAGTAATTTCAAGGCAACCCCAGCACTCCACTTCCAGGAAGTAAAACAAAACTATGCCCGAACCTGCGTCATCCAGTGAGTCAACTAAACAGTCTGGAGGGATATCTTGTGAGTGAGTCCAGACACAGTCATTCCTCCTTCCTCTCACTTTCATGACTGTTCAATTTCCTCACTGGCAGTACACTAGGTCCAAAAGCATTTACACTATTTATTAAAGCTCATTCCCACCACGTTACTGGATTTGTCACATGAACCGAACACTCCCAGATTCGGGAGTAGAATAGCAGAATATGTCAGGAAATCATTAATTTAATATTTGTTTTGTTGATGTGGGAAGTGTATATTATGGGAAATCGAAATAAAATTGTAATAAAAAGTGATACATTTGATAAAAGGGATAGATTTAAAGTGCTAAAGTTATTGTGAGGTAATCAGTAATTCTGTCGGTCATTGGGTTAACCAATTTGATCTTCAATGAAAAATCTCAACAGCTATCTGATGGATACGTTGTACAGATGTTCATGTTTACCAGATGATCGACTGACTTTTCCTTCTGCACCACCATGAGGTTGTGACTTTAAGTGAAATGTCCCGTTTGGTCCCGCCCAGGAAAAATACTAATAACTTTGCTCATTCCTCGTTCATTTTTCTAGCGTCATCATCATGTCACACAAGGTATTTTCCCACTGCTTTGGGTTACCAGCAGTGTAGTACAATTTTACTTTGGTGACTACAAAACTAATGATATTCCCATCAGCATCACATGTACTTTGTGTTGAACGCTAATTGGCAAAAGCTAGCATGCCAAATTTCTAAAACTAAGAAGGTGAACATAGTAACATTGAAGCTGCTAAATATTAGCATATTAGCACTGCAACTAGCATAGCCGTGATTTTTTCAGTGTTTCCCCTACGTTGACTGCGTTGACTGCATTGTTGTTGCGACTTGAGACGGCGTTCACATTCATTTCTCAGTCGGGAACTCATTTTTTCGGAGTATTTTGACACCACATTAATCCAGAAATAAGTTTACGGTATTTTAAACTTGTGTATATTAGCCTAGTGGCTAGCAGACTTTTCCATGGCTTTTCTACTCTTACTTTGTTAAAGTCGCTGCAAAGACCTTCACACTGAGTTGGAATTAAATGTGTGCACATAAATTAGGTTAAAAAAAACTTGTTTCTGTCATTCAGGGAAATTATAGGGGATACGCTGCTTTTAGTCTTGTTTTGCTTATTTTTCTTTCTTTAACAATTCAGTGACACTAAGGTATTTTCTGCTGCTGCCACAACATAAACCAACAAAAAGAAAAACAAACTTCCTGTGCACTTGTTTTTCCAGTGAAGGTCTACCAGAGTTGATGAAAAAAGTCATTCCAGAAACGTCTGGAGAAAGGCTTCAGGGGTAGTTGGAATAACTGATAGCAAGTTGCAATCTGATATAGAGAACCAGCAAAACTGAGCTTTTTTTTTATAAAAGACAAATTATTATTTTCATGTTGCTTGGAAAAGGTCCATTGCAATCACAACTCTAGTCAAAGGCGATCCCATCCACCTGTGTATTCCCCTGCAAAGACTAAACACAGACATTCCTTGATGGAAAAGGGTTAATGTAAATATGCACAAAGCCAAATACAAGCTTTGAAGCCAGCCTCGCTGATATCGATATCCCATCGCTGCAGTACCTGATATTAAATGGATCCCTGCCAGATAACTGAAAAGAAAAAAAAAACTTGTCAAGTTGCTCTCACTCTGCTGTGCCTTCAGGGCAGGGTTCTTAGTTTTCCTTTTGTCTGAACGAAGATACGGACAAGTCTGTCATTTGACCGTCTCCCTCTGCTGTGTACACTTCAGAACCAGGCCTGACAGACTATGAATCATCTGTTAGGAAACTAGGTTAGAGCACAATAGGCTCTTCATAAAGTAAGGCAAGGCCAGGTAGTAAAGCTGGAGGGAACATATGCGCGGCGGCCATCTTGGAATTCACGTCTGAGGAAACACTGGAGACGGGCTAAGTTTGTTTTTTCGCTCTACTCTTGTCATTTTTTAAATCCCCTTTACTGTAAATTTTTGAGTTGAAGAAATAAAATCCCTGCAAAATAAGCTGCCAGTTTAATGACAACTTTAATATTAAAAAAAGACCTAGCTTTCTGTATTAACATACACTGTAGAACAAAGAAACGTGCTTTCCACAGCCTTTTCTCGCCATGCATTATTAAAAATACCATCAATATTGACACTGTACGCTTACAGTCCAGAGAGGCTGGGAATTGTGCCTAAATATTTTAACAACCTCTCTTCAATTTATACCTCTTTTCCCCCTCTGTGTCTCAGGCCCTCTATAATATGGAGTTGCTGGCTGTGCTCTGTGTCCGGTCTACCTTACAGCAAGGAAATGAAATGTTAAATATTTACCATTCCCCTGGTATGTGACCCCACAGATTCCAGCTGTGATGGGTAGCAGCCACATTCCTCTCACAGGAAGTTTATCCTTACTCGTTTTCTTTTTTCTTTTCTTTCACCTCCTCCCTGTCCTAGCAGTGCTTTTGAACATGGCCAGTGGCTTAGGTATCAGCCTGAATCTCTGTCATGAAATACACTAACATGTCACACGTGTCACCGCAGCCGGAGCGTGAGGCTTTCCAGGACTAACGGGGTATTTTCAACAGCTGTCATACACAAAGTAAAATCTCTGCAGCTCTGTCCACCACATCACAGACCCATCCGATGACTTTATTTTCTTTTTGGATTAATGCTATACGACATTTTCATCCTTTGCTTCAGACAGTTTATAAACTATGTCAGACTTTCTGTGCTAAAAGTCAGGACTTTCCTGGGAACAATCATGTAGCGTTCAAGAAGTGGTGCACATTATGTTTTTGGCAACAGCAACGAGAAAAAAGAAACAAGTAACTGGTTTGTTATGACCAGTGGGGTTATTATACAAATTAGCCTATGATTAAAAAAACATTTATTAAACAGCAAATTACACGTTTATTTTGTTGTTAAATTTGGAGGACTCATTGGATACTGTCTACTACTTCTTTTACAATCATTTTTGAATATATTTTTAACCGATTTGCCGGGCCACCAGGACCAAAAAATACATTTTAAAAGAACTTTACGAAGAATGAATCCAGATATAGTCCATTATTTGACGATTCGATCTGAGGAGCCTGATTTGACTGCCAATCCAAGTTGCATTGTTGCAGTGGCAGAAAAAAAATGTGGTTAAATGTGGTCTGGCCACATGTCTGGCCACATGTGGGTGCTGAGCCTGAGTTTACATAGAATTGCTTGGTTTATCATTATATTTATTTTGAGATTAGACTATGTACATTTTAGTCTGTGACACCACTAGAATTTACTATCCTTTACTTCATTTCGAATACTTAGGATAATGGTTGTCGGCTTCTTCACTTATTTCCCCTTTTACAATACAAGTAGCCAAACTAGCAATACTACTGATTAGTAGGCTATAAGCACATGATAGCAGCCCCTTGAAACGATTAAAGATGAACAATGGTAGCCAATATGGCCAATAACGGGCTGAATCCCAAGCCTCTTAGTGGACATGGCTTTAGTTTTTGGATCTATTTTTGCTAAGACCTACACTAATGAAATCATCCACAGCCCATGGATGTTGTCATACTGATGTTTCAGTATGTTACATTAGTGCAGAAGTACAAAGCCTATAAATAAACCTAAAGGGTTGCAGTGATGATACAATACTGATTAATACACTGCCTGTATGCTTTACTTTGTCTTACTGTGCTTTCATGTTCTTGCCGTTTTATGTTACCAGAAATGACTATAGTCCTGGAAAATTCCAAGCTTGATAAAAGGTCCACATGGACAACATCTGTTACGTTTCAGGCATCTCTTTTTTTCCCGTTTATAATCAACTGATCCATTAAAATTGCATTTTGGGACTAATCCTTCAATGGGAAAACTGCACTTTTGTCACAGCAAAGAATACGACCAAATTTCGAACATAGCTCGAGTGAAAAGAAATGGGAGTCGTCTGATTTCACAATATCCCCAGCACAAAGCATCTCTTTACCCCTAAGACCCCAGGCACCCCACCCCCTCAGATGTAGCCTTTTGTTGTGTGCATGTGACTGTAGAAATGGCTCGGTAGGAAATGCCAGACCGCCACAAAAAAAATAGTTGTGGGAGCCACCCTCTGCATCAATTCAGCTGCAACAAGAAGCATTTTACAGCTGGTTTATTGTTATTCCTCTGCTGTTTAAGCTGTCTTTCATGTCAAAAGTCTTTTCCTGCTTACAAATCACCGGGAAGCAATCCCTTTGGCCGCACTGCTGTGCCCTAAGCCCCTTCCTAGGGTTCAGTCCTTTGATCACCTGTAACGTTGGCCATCAAGTTAAAAAATAGAGAAACGGGCTGCTGGGATAAGCTTGTGTTCTTGTCTGGGAACAGAGGAACCCCCCCCCCCTCTCCTTTTCAGCAATTCCTTTTTTCTTGTCTCTGCTCTCTCGATGAGCCTGGGAACAAAATCTCAGCAAGGCGGGGGGGCAGTTGCGGTTGTTGAATTGTTTGGGAAATGATTATGCCTTGGCTGCATTAATGAGGAGTCCTCACGGTAAACAAATTGATTAACTAATTAGCTTAGAAATGCAGCGCTGTGTCCCCGAGCGAGACACACAAGCAGCTCTAACCTTTGACCCCAGGCTTTAGATTCAAGGTTAAATGTGCAGCAGTGTCCTCTGAGTGAACACCACTGTCACATCGTGGCCCTCAGCCAGAGGCCCAGACCAGTTGTCACTGCTCCTGAGTTTTAAGACCTGCTTAATTGGCTTCCCAGAGTGCCCGAGGAGGGGAAAGGGAGAGAGCTAGCTTGTTACGAGCCCTTCTGTTCCAGAGGAGGGAGGGTTGGTAGGGGTCCCTTATCAGCCATCGTTGGACACCTCCGGTGGCTATTAATCAGAGCCAGAGCCTGACTGGAGCCAGAAGAGGATCCGTGGAAGGGCGGGAGGGAGAGGGAGTCTGAGCCTGGAGCCTTCCCTGGGCCTCACTGACGCCCTCACATAGGGAACCTCAACGGACAGACACAAACACTCCTTCCTCCCCTCCCTCCTCAAGTCCGAGGTTATACACAAGTACATCCCCCCTGCAATCCCTCCTCCGCTCCCCTAGCCTCCTCACTCACATTGATTTAGGTCCCGTTTAGCCCCCTCTGGCCAGGGCCCATCCATTTTAGCTGGTGTGACAGGTTTATGTTGCCCCCTTACTGTGTTATTATATTGGTGCTGTGCTGCCAGTTACTATTGTGCTAATGAAAATTTAGCACCAGACATAATATTCTTTTTCACAGGACGTGCACTCAGCATGCAAAATATCTTGACTGCATTTATAGGATTGAAGGCGCTCATTATTTTTAACGTTTGCGACAGACCGGGCCGAGAAGCGGTTTTATGGACAGGAAAACAACTATTAGGTGTTGTCAGTGCTGGGGTGTTTGGTAAATTAATTTAATCTTCTGTACATGCAAGCTTAGGCATGGCCTTTGACTTGTACCTCTTTTGTTCAAACATAAAGAGGTGTGTTTGCACCTTTGCTAACAAATGTCCAACTAGACTAAGAGTCTGCAGCCATGTTAGCATGAGACTGAGAAGGCACAGTGCTGCTTTGAGCCTAATGCTAACTTCTGTATGCTAACATACTTACAATGACAATGCTAACATGCTGATGTTTACATTGTATACCATGTTAACCATCATAGCTTAGCTTGTTAGCATTCTAACATTTCTCATAAGTCTTTAGGTATACAAAGTATAAGGCAAATAAAAAATTACCTGATAATGGCACTAGATAAAAAGTAAAGGCATCACCAAAGCTGTAATCTCTTTAAACAGATTCTGCATATGAATGCAAGATTTACATAAAGTAAGCGTTCTGGTTTTCGTTTTGTAGTCTGTAAACAGACCGTGAGGAGAGCAACAGAGGTGTAACGCATTGGCCGATATGCAATCTAATCGGCTATTGTCTGATGATTTAGGGATTTAATTGGTTCAAAATGACCTTGTAAACCGGCTACTTGTGAAACAATCCGGTCTTAGACAGGTCTATCAACTCTAACTCCATTCTCGCCTCTCAAGCAATTCATCAGCAGACAGTTTTCGTCCTGATATCAGTTATCTGTCATCCGTATATCTACTGGCTGCATCGGAACAATATTATCTGTTGCCCCCCGAGGCTGAATTGTTGTCAGACTGATAGCCGATGGGTTCCCAGATTGCCAAAACTGTTACAACACATCCTGACAGGACCATGGATACTTTCAATTTATGGCAATCCATTTGAAAGCTGTAAAAGTATTTAAATAAAAACCCAATCAAAACCATAAATGTCACAAAGTCAGTAGGCTTCATAGACAGTCCTTCCAGTAGTTGTTTAAATATTAAAATCTGGAGCAAAGAGTCGGACCGACAGTCAAAAAGGTCACACATTGAGTTTATATTGAGTAATTCCACGTTGACAAAGCCACCGGAGGTCCTAATCTGCAATAAATTGCCCAAATTCCGCATCATTTCCACCATCAACCAGAGTGAAAAACATGTTTGTAGATTCGGTATGCGGACCTTGAAATGTGTTAATGACCAAGAATGCTTCCATCCCGCCCAGAGTTTCAAAAGAAACTACAATCACAAAGCCATTACCAATTGTGCGAGATTCATTATTACAGCAGTTCCCACAAGATGAGAGACGCGGGGGAACTTTCTGATGAATTTCAAGTTTAAATGGAAAGCTTCTGTGGAGTGCACTACAAAGCGCCATGTGTAAATATTGAATAATGAGCCGCTTTCAAGTCCTCCGCTTTGTATCTGCCACGAAAAATCAGCATTAATGACAGCTTTTGGTGTGGTTACATCACACGGTCCCATGGAACGCGTTCCCCGGAGATAAATTTGTTGATATTAGTCTCTAAAGGCATGAGATTTACAAGCCGCCATGCATTTGCACTCAAGATGTGCTGCCACAATATCTTTAAGGCACATGTGACCGATATTAATGAGGCACCTATTTGAAGCTAATGCATGACGCTGGAGATTAGTCATCATTTGGCACACAAACAAAAAAGGGGCTTTGATTACTTTGTACATACTGCAGATGGTGTACATGTTCATATAAAGTCTTTTCATGTTTACATCACAGGCAGTTAGCACTTTCAGAATGAGCTCAGATAATCTCCTGGTTCTGTATTACAAGCTTTACAAGTTATCAACTGAAAGAGCAGTTTTAAGGCTCAACTGCCTCCACAAAACGTATTCCTGTCATGTTAAAATCACCATGATTGGTAGAAAAAAATTGAAAACATTAAAAAAGAAAATAATGCATAGAAGCTACTGAAATCATTTCAGTATATTTCTGATGGTCAAATGAAACAACTCAGCATATTTCCTGCCTGAGTCACACACACAAAACATTTGTGTTTAATGTAGCTTGAGGTCAGGATTTCTCATGAGTAAAAAAACTGAGTCATGAAAAAAAATCAAATGCTTTCACACACACGCTCATTTTGTGACCTGTGTGCGTTGCCAAGGAAGTTGACTCAGCGTTGCTTGGCACAAGCACAACTCACCAGGACTATTGGAAATAAGTGTTGAAAGTCTGTGTTTCACTGTTATTTCTTTTCGCAAAGCCTTTAAACTGATTTTTTATTTTCAACCAATGGTCAACTGAATTCCGATGAGTCATGAACTAACCGCCGCATAACACTTTAGATGTGTGAGTAACACAAACACTCGCCCCTGACAGCTCCTTATCCGTAAATGGGGCAGATCTCAGATATGAAACAAAAGTTTGCCAAATAAAACACAATGTGAATATGGTTAGTGTTACTGTTTCACAGAGTCATAACTTGCGGTGCAGTTTGAAGTGACCCGGCCCACTGCAAAAAGCATACACTTTTGTTATTTTATATTACAGTAATTAAAAAAAACATGTTGGTAGAAAAATATTCTAAGTTTAATGCAACAAAAAAATCTGTGGAGCTAACATTAGCAGAGCACATTATGATGATACTTTTGGTTTTTAATGATTATTACACTGAGTAAAGACCTACCTGGCTTTACAGGTACAGTGTGGTTTCTTAATTTTTTTCTTTTGTGGTGGTTCACTTTTACACTTAAGCTTCTATCTTTATCTTTTTTTTTATTGTTTTTGTTGATGAATCAGTTTGAAATGCTGGATATAATCGTCAAACATATTTTGTAGACCCTTCTGTCTGCTTCGCTCGGAGATCTCTATTTTCATTTTCCCAAAATTTTGAAAATATTTTTGCAGTTATTGACAGTGTGGGCTCCATCGTAGTTCTGACAGCTTGTCTAGTAGCAGCAGGGGGCGGGGCTTAGCAAAGTACAAATTGCAGCACCTCTAAAATCTGGTTTTTCTTACTGCATCTTAAGGGCTATTAACAAACCTTTTACCTTCCTCCACCTTATTTTTTCCAGATAATACTTTTCTTTCCTTTTCCTTCAAAATTTAGAGATTGTTAGATTTCGCAGCATTGAATCCTAACACAAACACAGGGCACACACTCACACAGGCTACCTGTGAAACCTAAGAATGTGACAGATATTAATAACCCTTTGGCATATGAAACACTACAGAATACGTACCGCTGGTGATATCACCTCATCTGAATGCTTCAGCACTTTACCTGCACAGCACTCTGAGGACCTGCCAGATACGACACACTAGCCCCTTAATCTGTATTATACAGACAGGAAGGTATTAGGCCATCACACACACACACACACACACACACACACGAGACACAAATCACCAGAGCAGCAAGACAGGTTAACAGTTACTCGTGAGTGTGTTCCATGTATGATTAACGCAGCTAAATGACCTGCACAAAAGGTGTGGTTGTTTGCTTTGATACCTCCAGCAGCAATGTATGGTGAGCTATAAGAAACACCTGTCTCCACTACAACAAAGGTCTCCCACATAGGAAATATTAAAGACAAGAAGTCAGCTTATGTCAATTTTTTCTGTGCAGTTCAGTTTGTTCAATCTTTATCAGTCTATTCCCATATGTTTTGCTGCCTTTTCCTACTTCCAAATGTTAAAATAGTTTTAGCATCTAGCATGCTCAGTTTACAGTCGTGTCCAAACAAGTCATTCAGAGTTACTTGTACCATAGCTCTTACAGAGGTGTATCTACTCCTTTGAATCAATATCTAATTTCACAAACACGCCGCTGGTTCCAATACTCTCTGACAGATGCCCCGCAGCTTGTGCCAATTCCAGGAAGAAAAAAAAGGGGAAGCGGCTATTAACTTTGGCCATGCTACAGCGATAACTGGAGGGCAGTGGTTACACAATCAGCTCCCCCCGCTAGATATGGTCATTGTGTTAGCCAAGGTTCGGAAGTAAACCTGAAAGCCCTGTATGACAAGCAAACAACAGGAAGGAAATAATCAATTTGGTGCTTTTAATGAACAACTCCCTATCTGGCCTCTTTGTCAGTGCAAAATTGCCACACGCTGGTTAAACATTACCTCTGCGATAGTACAGTTTTAAGGTAGTCATGAGCAGCCGAGCGAGTCAGCACACAGGAACTTAATGCGGGCGGCCCGTAGTGTTTGTGCTGTGAACTCAGGTTGAAGACCGCCAGTTCAGCCAGGATGAAGTTAAAGCAAACGTGACCCAGTGAAGATCCTGAGTTTAATACATTTTAATAGCTGAAACTGTTTTTGGTCTTTGACTTTAAGAAAATAGCTAATTGCACTTTGTTTCATTTGGGTCATGGTTCTTTTTGTTCAGTGTTTATCATAACAGAAACACATTTTACACCGTCCAGTCAGAGTGATGAAGCCTGAATCAGACAACAAATTAAAAAGGACATTTCTAAGATACATTACGGAAAAAAGTTTGGGCGAGAGTGATGAAGAGTGTGACAAACCTAGATTTGGATATTCTACTTTATTGCTTGCTGGTGCATTAAGAGTGCACTCAAGCTGTCCGATTCTTTAATTTAACCGCACTTTCTGCAACAGATTTTGAATTTACATGTTCTCCAAAGTACACAGTGTTACATTGGAGTGGTGGAGGCTGAACATTAGTTTTGATTTGAAGTTTTGTTTTTTCTACTGTATATGTTTATTGATAGTTAAGTGGGAGAAATAAATGTGGCCAACTGCAATTCCTTTCATGGATTGCATCATCATTGTGAGTTGTGTTCTCATTGTGGTAAACACTGCTGCTGATCTATTTGGTGAAGCTCTCCCAGGGGGGTTTCCCTTTGACTTATGTTCTAAGCTTCCTAGAGGTGAAAGGGGGGGGGGTGTCCGGGTATTAACCTGATTTAGCCAGGAATCCTGCATGTCATGGCAGGTGGGGAGTGGTCATGCTGATGTTGAGAGGGCACCGTGAGGGGTCACTAATTCACAGAGGTTCAAACTGCCAGAGGTTGAAAACGACACTTAGAAGTTATTTCACATTTTGTCCCCTAGTTAAATTCATTTTCACATGATGTTTCCTTTTTCTTATTTTTGTGGGTAACTGACACATACAGGAGATGATGTTTTAATCACCAGATGTTTTCCAACCCAGCGGACGTGGAGTGTGATGGCAGAACTAAATTGTAATCCTCTCTTGGGCTACCAGAGTGTATAAAGTAAACTTTTACATTTGCTGGATCATAAATTCTGACTAAATGCATAAATCAGACAAAACTAGAATTACAGCATTGCGGTTGTATTCCTCCGCAAACCAGTCAAGTTGGAGTTTACTTCCAAAATAGTGACATTGTCATAATTAGCATATCAATTCTTGAGTAATGGCCAAAATTGTGTTTTAGGAGGTCACAGTCCAAGTGGATGTTTATGCCCAGTTTGAAGAAATTCCATCAAGGAGAATGGAGTCAAACGACAGACAGACAGACAGACAGACAGACGACCCAAAAACCTAATGCCGACGGCCAATGGCTGTTGCAGAACCATTCAATTCTGCAAGCTGTACTCATAGCTTTCAATAGAATTAATGAAGCAGCATTTTAGTCCCACATAGAACTTTATCAAAGTACGAATAAAAAAGCACCAGTAACGCTGGGGCTTATCAATATTCCGGTCATTTAACACCATTTAATACAGAGTTTTGGAAAGCATCACTACCTTCAGATAATGTAAAATGCGAAAAGCTATTGCCTTAGCCAGTGTTTGATCCGCGCTGCTGTACAAATATGGCGGTGCAAGATGGCGGACTCCGTGCAAGCTAACGAAAACATTACGATTCTTAGTTTCAGGTGATTTATACAAGGTTACACACTGTTCCTTTAAGGCAGCACATACATTTTCTCTTGTGGCTTGTTGACAGGACATCTAGGACATAACTGATTGATGCAGATGTAGGCGAGGCAGCACGTAAAGAAGTTGACACACCAGAAAAGTGAATTACCGCACTGCAGCCTGGAATGTTTGGAACGACATAAATTCATGTCTAACAGTGGAAGAGAAGCTGAGGTGTGGAGGTGGTTGGTTGATGATTAGCCCATGTTGCATGATGCATCATTCATCAGGTCTAACAATATAATATTATATAGATAGATATATATTAAATATCTCTTCTCCAGGTCTTTCAGACTACTTTGCCGTTATTTGGTAGGATTATTTGATTATTTGACCCCTCAAACGCAGACTTTGCCAATCATGGCGTAGCAAGTTACGTTTCTATCTAAAAACCTTTGAAGCTAACATTAGCAGAGTTCATCATTAAATAGCATTAGCACCTCTATGCTACGCTAGCTACTGAAAGTATACTGATTGTCTACACATGCTGCTTCTGCTTTTAATGATTGTTACTCTGCGTAAAATCCTACCTGGCCTTATAGGAACCATTATGTTCCTTAATTTCATTGTCTTCTTTCTCGATTGCCATGGGTCAATGAAATCACCAGTAAATCATTCTTCTTCTTTCATTAATGTATTCACATTGCAAGTTATTTTCCATATTTATCCCCATTTGATCTTGTGATATGTATTGACATTTAGGTATTTTTTGAAGTAATATTTTGTCAATATCAGCAAGTTTTAATGTCCATCCGGTATTCATATATGAATTTCCCTTAAATGGACTTGAATATATATTGCTATATGATATAAATAACAAAAAGCGTAGAATATTTTATCCACATTGCCCAATTTAAAAAAACACTAGTTTGTCTACACCAAAATGTGTTTATTTTGTGAGTCCTCTTATGTGGTTGGTGGACAATTTGACAACCTATCAGACAGTTAATTTGCACTGCAATACATTATAAAACAATTCACTTTCAAGTGGCATAATTACCGATACAGTCATCACAGAGCCTCACCATCAGTTAAATGAACCAGCCAGGAAGTGTGTTGGAACATTTCACAAAAACCCCCCCAAAAAACGTACTCTGACACCCTGGATCATTTGAAGTCGTGGAGAAGGAGCCTCATTACCTCCAGGGCCCACACGGGGGGGTGACTCCCAGACACAGTTTAATGGCAGAAAAAGGAAAAGGCTTCAAGGTTACGAGACGCTGAATAGCTTTGGAGGAGACGGCGTGCTCTCCCTTTGCCCCGTATCCCACGTCACTGGAGCCAGTGGAGTCATAAATTGCTGCTAACACTAACAGTAAACGGATATAAAAGACTCCCAGTTTCCTTTATATGACCCATTCCCTTTTGCTCAGGGGGGTTTGTTGATGGGAGCCGGGGGTGTCGTGAATGAAAGGGGATGGATGGAGAATGTTGATGGAGGAAGAGCAGCGTACTCACTCAGAGGAGTTTGAGATTAAGTCTGGGGGACATTCAGGGAACTTTGGCAAAAAAAGAAAGGACAAAAAAACTTGATGTTTATGTTACTCCTTCAAGGCGTAACGTAAAAAAGCGTGTATTGATGTATTCAATATTATATATTGTTCTTAATCCTACATACTGTAGTTGTCTGCCTCACAGGAAGCCCCCCCTCCAAAGTGGCATGACTGCAGCAAGTACTGTAAGTGATTACATAAAGAGTCATTATTCTGAGATAAGTGGAAAGATCTGACTCATTTAACTAAATGAAAGCAATTCATCCAAAATGACGTTATTTTTTCAAAAGACTTTAATAAGATGAAGATGAAAAGGGGATTTTAAGAGCGAATAAAAGATCAAAGGACTTGTTAAGACGTATATTTGTACGGAGGAGAGAAGAGACGCTTCCTATCTCCGTGGTAGCTGTCTGTATTTTGGGTCAGTCAGGAAACATCAAACATTGTGTGTATGAAGTTGAAATACTACCAACATTTTAAAACTATCTATAAATATCTTCTGTACAATTGTGATACAGAATAAATGGGAAGATTTTGTTCTAAAAAAATAAATAAATCTTTATGTCTTTTAATTTAGGCAGACGTAGCTGCCAACATTCAATGTGTATCTTATAACAGAAAGTTTACAAAAAACTCAATTCCTGCAGTCACTTCCGTTGTATATAATAGAAACTTTTGACCCCTGTCCTTGTCACATGATCGTGAACAGAAAGTGTCTCTCCTTATCTCAAGCCAACACACCCAGAACCCTAAGCCCATATTCAGTCTCTCAGCGCCACAGATTAGCTTGCCTTTAGGTGGTACTTAGCCTAGCCCTGAAAATTGATATGCATCAGCTCTATAATTTAAAGGTAGTTTTCTAGGAGGGGGACTGCTGCTCCTTCCCCACCAGTAATGACCATAATGCCTTGTTAACCCCTTCACCAGAGGTTACATACCCTGATGACGTTGGCCTTAAGTCATCCAAATGGCGGTGTACCAGGAACGCAGTGGCTTCTTATCTAGTTTCTACTCTGTCATTTCTAACTCTCTCCTGTATAATGTCTAGGAACACACAAAGAGATTTAAGAAGGAGGTCACCATTTATAGGTTAGAAGTTCTCTGGATAATGTCAATTCTTAATGATAAGCATGACTATAACTCAGTTAATTGGTCTTTTGGACCAACAAGAAAGAATCCAGATTGATAATTGAATATTTCTGATATTTACGAGTAAATGTGTGGTAGTGTTTGGAATATTTTAAATGCAACATGATATTTGATGGTAATTATCCAAATCAACAAATAAAACCAAGTGAGCCATTTTGAAAGGATACTTAATTAAGATCTACTTCCTCTGTGACCTTCTCATGCACTTTATGCCGAGGCCATCCCCCTCACAGTCGGCTCATTTCGGAGGCCCCGGGCCCGTTGCATGAACTCTAACCCCTGAACTGGAAAGGGAGAGGCTTACGCTAGCTAGCGAGGCTGACGGGGAAACCCAACACCGGCATCCTTTCGATACAAATTTTTAAGCTCAGCATTCACGGCCCTTCCATAACCCCCCCCGGTGCTCACTAATTCTCTGACCCACCGAAAACACCTATCGTTAAGACTTCTGGAGTCACATTGAAGTCACTGCAACATCCATATATTTTTGGGATGACAGGAAATAAATTAAACTCACCTATATGTGATGAAATGCAACGCTTGCAGTATTACACATACTTTTTTATGATTTTGCAGGCACTAAATAAGCAGCTTATATTTGTTTTATCTATATAAACAATATGTATTTATAAGAATACAAGTCATTTTCTTAAACTTAACGCCTTTGTCCAAGCAGAAAAATGCCTCAAAGCAGCCTCTTTGTAAAGCACTTTCAAGTATCCGTGTTAAGTCTTGTTGATTTTAAGCCAATTCTTCCAGGTCACTTCCTTAAGCAGCTACACAAACAAAGAGAAAGTCAGAACAAAACAATGTCAAGTATGTCTGCGTCCTCAAGACACAGCGGAAAAAGTATGGGGTTGCTGATGACAAGAATGGCACCTTTAACAAGCATGTGAACTGGTGTTGGTTTACTTACGCCCTGCTACAGACTGGCGACCTGTCCAGGGTGTACCCTGCCTTCGCCCATTGACAGCTGAGATCGGCTCCAGCACCCCTGCGACCCTTAACTGGATAAGCAGGTTACGGAAAATGGATGGATGGATGGTTTACTTACTGAATAATTGGTATAAAATTGAGGTGGAGGCTTTTTGGATTGGGAAGTCACCAGACAAAGCAATGAGTTCATCAACATATCTAAGTATAAATGGATTGGTGAGACTTTTCATTTACAATTTTTAGCAGAATGTACCACAATACATTTAGAAAACCATCAAACATCAAACAGATGGTGAGAATTCAGCATGCAGCCACAGTTTCACCTCGCAGGTGTCTTAATGGGCCATGATAGAAAGGTCATAGGGCGCCATATCA
Source organism: Anoplopoma fimbria (assembly GCF_027596085.1). Taxonomy (NCBI): domain Eukaryota; kingdom Metazoa; phylum Chordata; class Actinopteri; order Perciformes; family Anoplopomatidae; genus Anoplopoma; species Anoplopoma fimbria. The sequence continues at coordinate 23,380,865 of NC_072452.1, forward strand.
TGGTTGGCTTCACATTTGTTCTCTGCAGAGACTGAGGGAAAGAGAACACCGGCAATATTGCATAGGCATGACCCTCCTATACCGAGACATCAATGTTATTAAAAGGCTACGGAGCACAAAATTACATTTTTCATGATGAAGAGAGTAAGGCTTATTTGCTTGGTAGCAGACACATTATGCCTGAAAGAATTAGCTTTGTTAGAAGTTCCAGTGGGCTACGGGTCATAAAACATCACAAAAAGAAAAAAAAAGGCTTAATTAATGTAAGAAGAAATGCCTTAGAGGCTAGAGGTTTCTAAAAACATCTAGCGAGCTGTTTAACTGGCTATGAGCTGCAACACTGTGATACCTGTGAAACCACAGATGTGCAGCCCTCCTGTCTCCTTCTCACACGGCACTCAAAACCAGACATCAACCAAATTTTCTGTTCTTTCTTCTTTCAGGTTTTTCCTTTTATGGCACATTTTCATGCTTTGCCACACGTGCACCGAGGTCTGACACACTTTATGGGCCATATATTTCCAGTGCAATTTGTCTTTGGAGCAAAAGTGACGTTGCCGTAACATTCAGGGTCTGAAAGCCTCATAAAGTGCTCTCCTTCTATTTCTAACCATAACCATGTCCTGACTCCCATTAACCTCCACCTCTGTGCCCAATCACCAAAGACCCCTTCAGTTGGAATTGTAATCGTGAGCATTTACATTTCATAGATTTGGGTAACACTTCTATTAACAAAGACTTATTTTACATGCAACAATAGATGGGGGATTAATAACCTGATCACAATGGCATTACATTTAAGGAGTAGTAGTATTTTTATTTTGGTAATGGTTTGGTCAATATCCCTCCGCAGTTAGAGTAGGCTATATGTAACAAACACCCTCAGATGTTTCTGTAACCAGAATAGAAACTCTTTCTAAATGAATAAAAGCCAGGAATAGAGCAAACACTACATACAGTAGATGACAGCTGTTTTCTCTTTGCAGTAACAATGATGTCAGTACTGTGTTTTATTTATTTATTGTTGTTGTTGAGGTACTTTAATGCCCCAGTTTTAACACTGCCAGAGACCCAGGTGAGAATCCTAACACATAGTGATACCATAGCAACCACAAAGACTATCCTTTCAACCAGTACCCAACTAGCAATGGTACCAATCATTTTCAAAATCTCTGAATGTTATCCCTGTGGTCTAAGAGAGTCCAAAAATCTTGGTAAACATGAACTCTCTCACAAATCCAAGAGCTAGAATATACGATGGCCTGAAGTATAAAGCCTGACACTGTTCCATAGACAGTGAATTGGGAGAGATGTTATATACATTGAGTATATGCATACATTTTCTGTTTCAGGACTGAAGACACTTCACTACATTAAAGCTCATTTGTGAATGAAAACGAAAATAAACATTCTGTGGGTTCATAAAATCAGTCTCCCATTCATTGTCTATGTAGCAGCTCCAGAATTTATATCTCATGATGTCACAAATTGGAGACTTACTTCTCTAGTTTCTGGCTTTGAGAGAGAGAGTAGCTCATGTTCACAAATATTATTTCGACTTTCATTGATGATGGAAATAAGATATTCTTAATTTTGTAGTTCTTAATTCAGGTGATTTTCCCCTTTAAGCAAACATCTTCAACATGGCAATCACCCCAAACACCATAGCAACAAGCCTTCCAAGCCTGTTCTAACCAATTCGGGTATGACTGACGTACCAATTTGTAAATCGTTCTATACTGACTGCAATTTAAATGCATCTCAGCTTGTTTCCAAGCTACTTATATGAAATGTGAAAGGACCGCTCAGGGTTGGAATGAGTCAAAGTTGATGGGTCAAACAAACACAGGTCTTGCTAGCAGGAGACCAGTGTACGAGACCGGCATCACAAAGTTACGTTAGTGACGTGCATTCCTGTTATCTTGTTTCCATACGTATATAAATTAGTTTTATTATTTTGCCTAAACAGAGCCCGTTTCACAGTAACGATGTGGCTAAATGCGAAATGCGAAAAGTCAAAAATGTGTAACAATGACATGCGGAAATGTCGTGCTATTTAAACGCCTTCCCATGAGATCGAGTTGAGCATGCAAGCTAGTCACTTGCTGGATCATTATTTTCTTTTTCCTCCCTTTTATACAAAACATGCCTTGAGCGCTGCAGTTATGATATCAACTAGTGAAACCTAACACTCATTATGAATGAAAACCGACTCCATAGTTATCTACAGCAGTTCTCCTGTTAACCTTGAATAGACTCAATTCAGCTTTAATAACAAAGCCAAAATATTCACAACACGTTATATGAACTCCTACCAATGTTAGGTTTGATTTTTATGCTTTTTTTTTATTTCACAGGAAATACTTTTGGGACACACACTGATTTCAGACTGTGCCACATTCTTTATTAATAGATTCTATTTAAACATTTGAAAAGCCAAACCATTAAATTATTATTCTTCAACTTTCAAACTTGAAGTTAAAGAGAAAAAATAGATCCATGTATCCCACCGATATGCTTCGTCTTGGAACCCCATGGTACTCGCTTCTCCCGCCCCGGCAGTGAACATCAACCAGCAGGATTCCTACGAGGAGGAATCCTATTAGCATTTGAAATAAAGCTCTGTCAAAGTAGAGAATTGAAAGGTATGCTGGGAGGAGTGAGATGGGATGTGGGGAGTGGTGGTGGTGAGTGGAAGGCAGAGCAGGAATGTCAGGAGAGGAACCTGGCTGTCATCGTCAGGAAGTGGGAGTAAAGGGTTGCGGGGAGAGCAGCAGGAGTCAGGAGGGAGGAGGGAGGAGGTGCAGGGGGGTTTTGAGAAGAGATGGCACTAATTTAGGAACACTTCCTGTATCAGCTTTGCCACAACACCGCTCAGGACTGACGGTGCCAACTCTGTTGAGTTGAGCTCAAATCTTAGAAGGCTCTGACAGCAATTCAATTTGCAATAAACATTTATTTTTCCATCAAAACAACATATTATTTCCATCACATTGGGAAAATATAGGGTGTTTACTTATGACAAGAATATAGTAGTGAACATAAGGTTGCAACTGAGGTTCAAAACCTGATTTAGACACATTTTCTGAATGTACTGTATACATGTACAAAGAATGCTCCTAAAACCCAAATAATATCAGCATATCCCACATATCATGATCGGAAAATGCAAAATTCGGACTATAGCCAAATTCGAATTATCCAAACGGAATGCGCTATTTACATGATTAGGAATACTGTCATAAACTAAATGACAGTGGTATACTTACATTCATGTATACATAGTCATTGTGGTTATGGTGATTGCATATAGGAAAACAGTAATCAACCAACACATTATCAATCCTTTAAATAATATCATCAAATGGAAAATTCACAGGAGGTTAGGTATAGCAATGATACCACTTGGTTAGGTTTCAGAAACTACAGACTCACGTGACTACAGAGAGACTCATGTGACGAGCAAATCCTGTGATGAAATGGGACTTAGACAAGTTGGATTAAACCAAAAACATGAACGAAGTAGTGAAAAAAAAAGGCTCCAAACAATGGAGACTACTTTATACGTAGCAATTCCAAAACAACTCAAAGATCAATATAGCCAGTTTGCCACCTGTATACCATCATAACATTGAAACATCTCCAATGCAATTCATTGCATCATGATTGTCACATATTATGGCTTTGTATCAAGAGAACAGCTTTATTACACGGACCCACAGCTAAAAGAATGTAATATAAATAGGTAAGTACAGGACAAATCCTCTCCATTCATTGATACAAAACCTGGTGACCAGTAGAATATATGTCTCATTTGGTTTCTCAGTAGATTAACTATGTTTGTTCTCATCTATTTAAGGAACTTTACATGGATGTTGGTCAGAAACTGTTTCAAAGTCATGAGTGACAGGTGTCATAGCTCCTATAGTGGGCTAATAATGCACTGTGATGCTTTAAGTGAAAATGTGAAATCCTTGAAAGAAAAGTTGTATAAGTGCTGATTCTACCCTGTCAGATAGAGAAGCAAGTGAATCCCAGTCCAATACAGAGGAAGCATGAAGAAAAGAGAGCTAGATGGAAGTAAACACAGACGAGTAATGAGACCGACTGTACTCTTCGGCGGAGGCTTTCAGAAGAGAGCCTTCCTGCTTTTTAATGCAAAACATCTGCTTCGGTTCGGAGGGAGATCTGGCTTTTGTGTGACTGTTAGCGTGCGTGTGCATACATGGTGTGTGATCTAGAGGAGGAAAAAAAAAAGAGATGATAGTGGTTGTAAAACTCAGGGATCAAGAGTGTGTGTGTGTGTGTGTGTGTGTGTGTGTGTGTGTGTGTGTGTGTGTGTGTGTGTGTGTGTGTGTGTGTGTGTTGAGGGCCCCGGTCAGGGACTATGAATCAGGAGCACTCCTGGAAAGCTTCCCTCTCACTCTGTCAAGAGAAAACATTCCACATGGTGGCTAATTTCTCTAATTATCTTCATGTGAAATGGCTGCCAGATGACAACAACAGGAAATCAACACTCACAAGACAGTATTATCACTCTTCAGCCTTGAGAGTTTCACAACCTGGGTTAGTTACCGGTCGAGATCAGAACATAAACATGACTGTGTTAAGTGTGTATAAATAAGATCCACTCCGTGTTGATACTGTGGACTCTCATTAGTTTCTTGATTTTCTTTGTGTGGTTTTTGTGCATTTGTTGCATTAGTTCATATTCCAACAAATGCAACCTCAAACTCTTGAGAAACATTTGCTGACACACGGAGCACCTGCAGCTTTTTAAGGTGTGGATAAATTAGAAAACTTTACTTTAATATTTTTCAGAAGCTCCAGCGGACTGTAGGTCTGCTGCAAAACACAAGCTAATGCCTGCTTGCTGAGAATAACTCACTCTGAAAAACACTCAAACAGCAGACAGGTGCTTTTCCAAACCAAATATGCCAGAATACATTTACTGCGGGGTCGCGAACCTCTGAGGGTCAGAGCAATGTTTTTTCCAGTGTGCCTGCCTGGACTGGAGCGAGCGGGCCTCGGATTGGGCATTCTCGGTTGCGGGCCCTGTCTGCTAAGCAGCTGTTTGGGATCAGATGCGAGCCCCGTGTGTCCATGTGAGGCTCAGCAAACCCCAGCGATTAGTCCCAGTAGAACTGAGACCGCTGGTGCATTCCAGCAACTTGATCTCATGCGATTTCATCACCAGCGGGGCAGACGATCGTCAGAGGGTTCTCATCTAGAAAAATATAATTGTTTATCCGCCTAAGCATTTGTCTTAACGTTGGGGCTCGTATAATGTGCTATTGGAAGTGAATTTCCCAACTGCAGATGTAATGGACAGACATGAATAAGCCCTAAGAGGACTCATTGTACTGCATTATGTAATTTAATAACTGGCGGGAGAGTAAAACTACTCCTTAAGTATTCATTTAAAATAAATTTGATAACTTTAACATCATGAAAGAAGGTAACTTAAGTCCTTGTTTAAGGGGCAATTTCTTTTTTGTTTATTTAAAGTTTTTACATCATTATGTAGCTTCCCAGTAGTGTTCCTTATGGATTCAAATATGGATGTAAGTACGTATGTTTTAGCGTCAAGATGCAAACTAACCGACCGATGTAGCGAGGTAAACTGGGTTGAAACTAGGGTTTTCAAAGTAATAAATATAAATGTTACGCTTAATAATAATCCATCTTTCAGATAGTTGGATTTTAAGTTTTACTGCACTTTCAACCACAAACATAACAAGTTCATTTTGCACTTTTGACTTCGTGTTTAATCCATCTTTCTAGCAGCATGCGTGGTGCAACTAGAGCACAGGAGATTTATAGCTGCAACCATTCGGAGCAGGTGGTGCCACGACCCCACTTCACTTCACCTCTTCTCTCTTTTTTGGCTCGCCTCCCTTTTTCACTTGTCCTCCCATCTAATCATCTTTTGCAACTTCCAACTTGTTCCGTCTATAATCAGAAGAACTATACAAATGGCAGATGATGTGTAGAATATGTGATGGGAATGAAAACTCACAGCGAGATGTACAGTCTCAAATATTTGTTTATCAGTTTTTTTCTTTTGCTAACTTTTTATGCCTGCACTATTCTTCTCCCACAAAGATTATGTTACTGAAACTGTACGAGTCTATGATTATTATACAGATTTTTTTTATACTTAAAGAATTTTTCTGCGATGATTAAAGCTGAACTTCTACTTGATGCATGATGTTTTGATCATCAGGATCACAGAAAAATGGATAGTATAGAAGAAGAAGCATGGAGGGAAGTAGAAGAGGAGGTGAAGAGTGGAAAGAGGAAAGGAAAGAGAGGAGGAGAAACGGGAATCCGAAAGCACTTGAATGCCGAGCGCAGCTGCAGAATGGCATTTCATTGGGATCTGTCAGCTCAACTCTGATTGGCCTGACATTGCTAATCCCTCCAGATGTTCAGCATTAACTGATGAGTGCGTGACTGTGTCGTGCGGGAGTAGAACAGGGAGGGGGTCTGAGGCTGCCATGGCCGGCGGGCCCAGGGTAAACGGGGCCTCTCAGGGACCACTGTCCGTGGGATTTGGGGAGATTTGGAGGACAGGATGATCCGGCATCCGGGAATTAGGTGGCACAGAGTGCAGATTGTGTCAACAATTTTGGGACCGAGGCTGCACACGTGACTTCCTGTACACCCCCCCCTCCACCAACACCATCCACATTTTAGAGATGTTTGTTTGCTCACGTAAAGAAATGTCAGCCTCTGGTTTCTCTCACGGGAAAAACTCAACACAGTTCATACATTTATGCAGCACTTCAAATCAATAACAACAAGGAACTATAAAAGTGCAGTGAAAAGCTTTTTTCCCTGTTTTTCCACATAACATAACCTTGGCGATAGGTGACGTTAAATCATAGTTGCGTTTTCTATCTATTCATCTACATATTCTATGAATTATGGATGGACCCAGGGCGAAAAACAAGCTGTGGGCCCCTATTGGCTCATCCCATCACCTCTTTCTCTGCATTGAGTATTCATACTTCCATCTTCAACTGAGCAGTTTCATATAGACATATGCACCATGCAAGCCCATTATAAACTTATTGCTAATCCAGCCTTACAATCAATCAATGCCAACTGTTTTTAGCCTAAAGATAAACTGAAAAGCAAGCATTTCCTAAAATGATCTAACTAAAAGATCAAAAATCTCCATTATCATATCTTAAATATATATAGATATATATGTGTGTCTTATATCATGTATTCATATCGATGATGCAATCACCAAGGAAGTATGGGTACAATCTCTTTGGGGATGACTTTTAGAATTTTGGATATTCTGTTATTTTGACACTGATATTTACATAAATAGCAACAGAATACATGCCAAGAAAGTATTAAAACAAATAATAAGACAACATCATCTAACACTGCAATGTTAATGCAGTAAAAGTACTTTGTGTACACATTTATTTAGAAATAAGTGCATTTGACATGCTATGGATAAACTGTGAGGTAAGATTCCGGGTTAAATGTGGAAGTTTGCAGAAAGTTGTCAGGGTATTTGTTCTTGAGACGCAACCTTTAGACCTCTGCTTGTTTTTAAGAAACAGACTTCGTATGGTTGCCGTGACAGGCCTGCCTGCCTGCCGGCCTTTCTCTCTCTCTCTCCAAAATAGACGAGCAGAATGGACGCAGCTGCACTCGGGCCCCTCTGGGATCCATGCCGAAATGAAACTATCAAATGCCTCCGGACCGAGGACAGATTTCTTAATGTGTGAAAGCTGCGCAGTGTTCACAGACGTGTTTTGTCTGCACTTTTGGACTTGTTAATACAAAGGCTTTCCTCCCCGCCTTTTTTTTCCTTCATATTGCTGTGGGGTTATTAAGCAAAGGGGAGCTGGAGGGGGTGTGTTGGTCGTCCTGTCGGGAAATCAACTCGTTAGAATAACTCTGCAAGTCCTTGGCAAAGCTAATGGGGAAGGTTTGATGGTGAGGGGTGGGTACGCTGTGAGGTGGGGGGGTGGTGGTGGTGGTGTAAAGACTTTTCCGAAAGAGCTGGCGGGCTTCCGGCCCCCGTCTGAAATCCCGCCACAATTACTCTATTAGCATGCTCAGCTGTGCCTCTGTTTTTCTTTATTCAAGCAACTTATCACAAGCGACAAGGCACATGAGGCCATCAGAAAAGGAGCCTGTCAGAGCCCCATTGTGTCCTCCAGCACTCAACCTCCCTGCCTTCGCCCAGCCATTGAGTCTCAGCTGTTTGACGAGAGCCAGAGAAAAGCCAGAGGCATCATGGGAGCTGCAATCGCACTTTTGGCACTAGTTGTGATTGACAAAACTCTGGCAAGGAGAATAAATCACCAGTGAAGAATGAAAACTAAACTAAAAGGGTGAAAATATCCTCTTGTTGACAATATGTGGACATAGATAAAATGGGGATAAGGAGAGGGCTGATTTTTCAGAATTTGTTGGAGTAATGGTCTGCATCTAAATGTACCATTACAGTAAGAATCTGAAGTTTGAAGAAATATGTAGAATTGTCCGGCTGTTGTTATCTTAAAGGGTAACTCATAGCACTTGTCTCCTTAAAATCACTGTCTAGATACCCTTGAACAAAGCAGTGCTCCAAAAAGTGCTGTGGTTCAGCTTCTAGGTGTAGAAGGTCAGTTGTTGTGGTGAAATTCCGTGCTAGCAATTCTATTTACAATAATTCTTAATGTCATGCAATCATAACAAATATCATATCTGCTCCCTGGAAAGGGATGTGTGATTATTGGACTTGGCATGCACTATATCATCCTGGATTTGGTAAATGATTCTGTTATGTTATAAAACAGTCAAATCAGATGTTTGCTGAAAATCAGACTCTCTCAACCATCAAGTCAGTGGACAAGTTAATACATCTGACGGATGAAAAAAAATTCAAGCATTTTCCTTTGGAAAAGGAATGCAAAGTGCATGAGATTGAAAATGAAAGCTGAAGCGTAAACAGTGTTTCTTCTACCATATCTGCGCATAAACATTCTTTTTTTTTTTTTAAACTGGCCTGAAGGTGGACTGAAAAACAGCCTCACTTTTCGGAAACATACTGATCGTAGTTCACATAGCAAACCACTGTAGGCCGTGTATGTTAGTTTACACAGAAACATTTTTCCACGGGTACTTTACATTCAGGTGTTCCTCAGTGGCATCCAAACAATTCACTGTGATGAATTACATTTGTCCCCCGCCGAATCAGAAAGAAGCTGCCATCATTGTTTGAGCTTGTGCACATTCTACAGCTGGCTCAGCTCCATTCGTCACTTTAACACCCTTTGCTTTCCAAATTAAAAAGTGAAAATGAAAGCTAAATATTATACTGCAGGTACGGAATGTACCAATCTTGGCTCTTGCTGTGTTTTTGTTGTGTGCCTTCTATGTCCTGACGGTGTGAATGTATGTCTGGGTGTGGTTTCCTCTGCTGGTGTGTATGCATTGTCTAAGCTACCTGGCAATAAGTCACATTGTAGAGTAAATGGATCTTTGTATGTGTGATGACACCATGATTAAGGTATATCAACACGTATCAATAGCAGCACATTCCCGACAGTTCCGGGTGTCATTATTTCGTAATTTAGGCTTTTCGGCATATAATTTAAAACCACGTTGTTACCGTGAAACAGTCAGGGTTATGTTAAGGCAACTAAACCACTTACATAGGTTTAGGAATAACATCATGGTCGGGCTTAAAACAAGAACTTCAACAAATAAAAATACGTACAGAAACAACGTAACAAGAAAACACGTCAAAATTCGTCACTCCAAAAAACATAGAATGGTTTATATGATATCCTACAAAAAGTTGCTCCTCATTTTTCGTGCGTTTTCCTACAAAAGCCAGCAACACATGTCAATTTATGCTCGTTACATGCATACGGTCTTTTCAAAAAACACTTACTTCGTCACAGGAAACTTAGTTAGGTTTAGGCAACAAAACTACTTGGTTAGGTTTAGGAAAAGGTCGTAAGTTGTGTTAAAATAACCACAGAAGTGCCGCAACTTATAACAAAAGTTACATGAAAAAAGCATCAATTTTGACTTCTCGTTTCTCACATGGAACCAACAGCTTTCATGATTTTGTGGATAACCTATGAAATGATTTAATACATATCATCTATGAACTACAGTGCATTAGTATGCTGAATGAGAGCAGTCTGATTGCTGAGAGCCGGCTGGGTATTTACCGCCATCGTGACAAAGTCTAAGCATACAGTACACATTCATATCCCTGTCCTCTAATTCTTTTAATGTTTTGTGTGTGTGCGCTTAAGGGTGTATTCAACTCTGTATTTCCATGGCGATGAGAGCGGATAAATCTGATGAGACATGTTGGAGAGGATCTTTTTGTTGTTGTTGTTATGGAGAAGGAGGGCACTCCTCGTGTGTTTGTTCTGTAAAATGAGTTTGTCTCTGCACAGTAGGAAATGCTTCTGACAACTGCAGAGCCCTGGAGGAAGAAACGGAACACCGAGCAGCTCCACAGAGGCAATCCACCATAGGCTTCTTTATTTAGGAGTAATAATGGGATGAGTGGCATGACGTGACTTGTAGATGTTGAGAGCAGAAAGAGGGGGTAGGCAGATAAGTACAGGCTTTAATTTGGATCAAACATCACAGGTCCGAGAAGAAAGAAGCAGATTGTGCTCAGCTACACTTTGTAATTCTGTTGTGAGAAGCACGGCACGAGTATAATCGTTATTATTATTACAGTTATCACTTGTAGGGCAGTAGTTTTGTTGCGTTCACTTCCTTGGGAGCAAATAAAAGCACTTGCATGTATAAATGCCTTTGTTGAGGTGAGTTTTGTGCATTTAAAATGATAGCCATTCAGTGTGAAGCAATGATTAACTCTGTAGAGGTAAGGCCCTTTTTCCTTTGTAGGAGGAACCTGCAGGAGACTTTTTTTTACGGACTCAGGGACTTTACATGTGTTTTGAACCAGACAAACCTGGTTCGAGTTCTTGCTTCGTGAGCCAACCAGGGTGGAGTCTGCAGTGCTGTATTTCACTCAGTCTTCAAAAACAACCCTTGAACCTGATAACGCTTGTGTAAAGCATTCATAACGCTGTAAGCAGGCACATGTTGTCACTGGTAACAAAAGGACTTGGCTCGGTATCTTTTCTTTTTGCTACGTTATTGACGTCTAAATAAAGTTATGTGGATAAAAACAGTGGGCGTAAATGGCAGAGTGGACGAGAAAGCATAACCTATTGCTTAATGTTTCACTGCATTTAAGCAGAAAAAATAACATGGAAGCAGATTGATAAAACCCTGCATATGGGCATCCGTCTGTTGTTTTTCATTCCCATTGCCTATTGAACATCCATTTAAACATCACATGCAAATTTGCATCTCAAACAAATAAGCGCTGCATTTCTTTAAAAGTTTTGAAACAGCATAAAGAAAAATGCAAAATAGATAATAAAACTAGACTGCAGGGCTCCTAAATTCCTGGAACTATAGTATTTGGTCAAAAAGCAACAAAACAAACTGTAACTACACCCATGACCTAAGTCTAGACCTGAAACCTAGAAAACTATGGTCAAATCAGAACATTTTCTATAACTGTAGTGAGAGCCTCATTCATGTTTTTACTTTTCATTTAATCACTTATAAACTATGACTTCCTCACATTGTCCAATCCTTGATTGTAAATTAGCTTCCACTCAGAAAATACAGCACATCCTTCACGACTGATCACAAGATTTTATAGGACACATGTTTCGTGCGTCCCTTGCAAGCAGAAGCTGTTCTTAACCTTATAAGTGCATGCATTCAAGGAACCTCCAACCAGTATCTGAGTCTGTTGGTGGTTCTTGTTGTAGCCTCTCAATGACTTTAATGCTCGATTTAACTCTTACATCATTAGCTGGAGCCAGACAAAGTTTAAAAGTTGAAATGGAAATTGAGCAATCTTGACATGCACCGTATTTCATTTGTGTGACAAGCTGATAAAATGCCAGCGGGCATGCGCTTGGCTGACGAGCAACACTCGTTACATTCCAACTGCATTAATTAACGTTGCCCGCAACACAGGCTGATCGCCGTGCACAACAGAGGAGCCAGTCGCTGCAGAAAAGCCACAATGTGGCATGTGAAGCACTATCAACACCTCCCTAAGTACAACCTCTAGCTAAGAAATAAATAACATGGCTGTCTTTCCTCATGGCAGGGCCAAACATGCTGGTTTTGGACGGAGTTCAATAAGGCTTTGATTCTGGAGGAAAGAACTTTGGGGAAGTGAAACAAAATCAGCATTTACAGCCTCTGACAGCCGGCAGCTCTTTTTTTTTCTTCTTTCTTTTTCATGTTTTCGCTCCCCACGCCAGTAAAAAAAAAAGCTTTCTTTGGGGAAACTGTCATCTTGATCCTCAAAGTACTGCAAGTGTCAGGGCCCGTCAAACTGGCTCCCATCGATGACACGTGTTACCTCGGAGCGATGTAACAAGTTTAGCAGCGGAAGCGAGGTGGAGGCCCGAGGACAGAGACATGTGTCCCGAGCACACACTCATACTTTAGTGCATCACATACACATACGCAAGCATTGAGTGTATGAAGTAAGTTAGTTTATAGAGTTCAATGTTACAGCTCAAATTATAACTCACACTGGGTTCAGACTGTATTTTATATCCAATACAATTCTGTCTCCACACAAAGAAAATGACAAAAAAAACATGGTCGTTTTTCCAAGTTTTCAGGCAGTTTTCATGAGCTTTTCTTTTTTCTATAATTGTAAACAATAACAAACACACAAAACATTTTTGCCCTTCAAGACATTTCCCAATCATAAACAGATGCCTGTTTATATCTAAAACAAAGGCTACTGTGACTTCTCATGAACTGGCAGCCTCCCAAACCCAAATTAGTCAGCACAGTTACAAAATTATCACGGTCATTGTAGCGTGGTTGTGCGCACTGCGTGGGCCGTTCCACCGTTTTGCGGAGGAACGTGGATGGATGGACAGATGTGGCATCTCCGGCGTTCTTCAGCTGGAGCGGTTCTGTCTCAGGGCATCCATCGGCTTTTGGAAGTCGTGGCACCTTTTTTCCTTTTCTCCAGCCATGGCCACAACACCTTCAGGCCAAAGTTTTTCCAGGAAAGTGTGCTGCTTGTGAGACATTCTGGCTTCCATCGGTGGAAATTGAGCTAGAAAAACATGACTGGGTAAAGAAGCAAGGTTAACGCAATTGAGGTTACTACAAAAAGTTCCCTTAATTAGGCCCAATTCTTTTGGTTGCTGCGGCTTGGATAGAATCTCGACCTTTGTCCCATTCAGAGATCATGAACTCTGAGCTAGCTTCATCATTCTCAATGTCCAGTTCTGCTTATAAACCATCTGATTCATACATAGCAGAAAGACTAATTCCTCATCGTCAGTGGCATCGGGTACATCTTCATTCCCAGAGCTACTGTCATCAAAACCCTCTAAATAAGAAAATGTGACAGTGAGCAAATTTAAACAGACCTTTTAATCATTTTCTCCACCAGGAGGAAGCCTGTGGGGAGATCATGCGCTGGGTCGGGTGTGCATATGTCTGTCTGTCCACGGCTAATCTTGCATACTGCTGGACCCTTCAGATAATTTTTTGTGCTCATTGATGATTTTATGTTCAAGGGCCTCACATGGTTGCCGTAATTCTCACTTTTTGAAAAATCTATTTTATTGACTGTTTTATTCGGTCATTGACTGCTGACACCTAACTCCTCTTAACCAGACACTAGTTGGCGCGAGTCATCAATAACTACTCGGGTAGCAAGAGGCATTTTCCAGCAATCAGCTAGGCTACAAACAAGCATTATAGAATCAGTTGCTGTCTACATTTGGCCTTTGTCGTGGCTCAAAAACTGACATCATTTGAAAAGTTTTGTCTCATTTTCTACAGGAGCATCTGCTGATTTATTCCATCCCTGATATGTTAGGATCCATACATTTTCAGCAGGCTATAGGTGTATAAATCCCAGATCCGGTTATCTTCGCTGTTATCTTGACTATAAAAAGGAGCCAGGAGGGACAATTGAGTGCGATTCATCCTCTCACCCCAACTGAGTGTATTTTTCTAGCCAAGTCTGTTTTTATTTATAGTAACAGTGAGACAACAGTGCCATCACAAGGCCAAAAAGCTAACGCTTGCATCCAGCAAACTATTAATAAAAAGGCTCTTTAATCCCATCAACAATTTTGCCAAGAGACAGACAATCGTCACAGCTACAATTTAAAGCGTACTTTACTGACTCATATTGATCTGCAAAATTTAATCTGTGCATAAGTACATTAAAGTGGCAGCGCAAATGTTGAGGTGCAGGAAAAGTGTGATAACTCTGCAACTTCCGTACATTCAGTTTATGACGAAGAGTGAAAAGAGCAGGTCAACAGCTCCGGTAACTAGCTGCTGTTGACAGTTCAGTGAGACACGCAGAGACAGCTTTCAGCAGCCTGTCGTCAGTGTCCCAATACTGTCACACCGCTGATGACCTCACTGACACCAAGTCATACACACACACAGATCACACATACAGTAGACACAAACACACACACACACAGACAGATCACACAAACTCACTGGCAGAAGTATTGAACGAGTTATTAGTGGTGATTGGTAAGTAGTGATATTGTCATTGTCTGTGGGAAATGTGACAGCTGGAAAACTACTGTGACATTTCACTATGTTTAAAATATATCATGTTACCTTTATGGATATACTGACTGTATGGTGCTGTCCTCATGTGTTCAGATAGCCAGTTCAAAATTGGATCCTGCTTTTGTTTGACAAAACACTCATGCTATCAAGTCTCATATTGATCATTTTATCTTTGTCCTCTATATTTATTAGCAAAGAGCAGTGTACACAGCTTACAGGTATTTTTAGCAGTTGCTAATAGTTGCTTTTGTCGGTCTAAATGCCAAAAATCACCGCCTGTAGTTAGTTAAAAAGGCTTTAACAAGACAAACCTTCACCCAGGAGACTGTTGTTCATGTTCCGTGTGGAAACCATGTAAACGTTGACATATCTTAGCACACTTTTGTGACGTAACTTGAATATTTAATTTGTAAATCACGTAACAAGCATAGTTATTTTATGTTACAAACATGCTTATTTCAAGTAGTGTTGTCGCATAAACCTGACCAAGCAAACCTAAAAACTAAATAAACCAAAATTGGAAGTTTATTTTGAAAAGGCACTGTAATGAGTAGAAACTGGAGTGAGAATGATTTGGATGTCTTTCTGTCAACCCAAGTATTTCTGTTTAGCTTTTTTCTGTTTCTGAGCTGTTATCATTAACTGTCATGTTTAATTTGTACATTTATTTATACCAAAACATCACAGATATGATCACTGATCAACGAAAAACATGAGCAAGTGGTGGATTTACTCGTCATCAGATGATGGGTGTCAGTCAAAGTTTTGTAACTCTAATGCAGAAGGAGAAGATGAAGAAGAGATTTAAAACAAAGTTTCCAAATGCATTTCACATTTCAGTGTGAAGGAATAACTTATTAAAAATGAGCTGGAACGTCAGTTTGAACTGAATTCTGTGTTTCCAAATGTAGCTCTCTCACATCCTGTTTCATCTGCGCCTCAAATCAAATTGAAAAATATTCCAGTTGAGCTCTAAATCCAAAGTAAACACTTTTTTTGTAAGACACTTCCAGTTGGTGAAGTCCTTACCGCTTCCCTCTGAGTGTAATATTTACTATATTCACTTGCAGTTTCCATCTGGGAACTTCTCATTTATCTTCAGCGGTGGTGACACAATGAAAACGGCTACATGCGGCGCCGCCTGCCACACACAGCAAGAGCGCCCGGCCAGTTTATTGGGAAAGGTGCTCCAGTGAATTAACCAGCCGCTTTTGTTCCTAAACCAATATTGCGAGACTATAAAGGGGTCAAGGGACGCGGGGCACACACAAAAGGCCCGCTGTGGAGGTAGAAGGGCCTGCAGGCAGCTCTCCATGAATGTACAGAGTTTGGTTTGGGTCAAAAGAGAACTCCTGATCTGGAAATAACAGAACATTCCAGAAGAACACAGCTGTCCCGCCCAGCCTCCCAGCTGCTCTCACTCTGTCTGTCTCTTGACTGTCCGTCTTTCTCTCTCTCCCTCTGAATGAAATGTTTATTTGACATCACACTGCTTCTGTCTGTCTTTCTGTCCATTTACAGACCTTCTGTATCTACTTAGGATTTGACTGACAGAGCTTTATGAAGACCCGTAGCAATACTGTAACTTATATTCATCTACATTTTGAAGAAAGGAGAAAAAGTAACTAAATGAGACAATACCAAAATTAAATAAAAGAGCAAAAATGTACAGTTTGATTGCTCGTTTGACTTGTCGTTAATCCAATTTCCAAAATTAAATCGTACATTTACTGGGCAAAAATTGGATTTTCTCTGAGATTAAAGTCAAATTTACAAGACAAAACCTCACAAATTTAAAAGAAAAAACATGAATAATCTTTGAGATCATATGGTCATGTATTTGAAAGAAAAAACGTTGAAAAATCTCTCAGTTTAATGTCACAAATTTAGCCTCTGTCTAAATTTAGCCTCTGTCTAAATGTAGTTGCGTCTTAAAGTAGTGTTTTTATGGTAAGGTTGGTCTTTGATTAAGGCAAAGGTCCTGAAAGATAAAAGTGTTTCTTTTTTCCATGTTCCTTCTGTTGTATTTTCAGAACATAATACAGAGATACATACTTAGCCATACTTTACCCGTACGTTAGACCTGTTCATTATATAAATGCTACAGATTGCTGTTTCCCATGTTCTCTCTGACGGCCGGCCTCTGAGCAAGACGAAGGTCCTGAAAGATACAAAATGTGTTTTCTTTCACATTTTTTTGTATACTTTTATAAAAATAAATAAATACTAAGATAATTATTAAATATCACACTTGCCGGCTCACATTACCACAGTGATGTGGTAATGTGAGGTTGATCCAACCTTGAAAAGTGAAGCAATGTGGTTCCTCCTTGACAAAAAAATCCCTAGAATATTTTTTTCTCAAAACAACTTTGATTCTGAGTTTTTTCTCTGAATATTACCTCCTTCCCCCGGCTTCAGAACCTTTGCTATAGTTTTTTTTTCTACACTAGTGTATTTCTAGTGTGTAATCGTATGAATATTGAATTTCATCCTGCCTCATAGAAACAGAGAAAAACATACTACTAGCCTCAGGGTTACACTGCACACAATTTAACAGTTAGTTTCCAAAACATCATCACGTATCAATTCTGAGAAAGCCAATGCCTGAAGTTCACCATTCATGGAAAAGGATGAGTTTGTCAATCATGTCATTTGATACTTGAGTTTATTCCTTTTGCCTTTTTTTTTTTGGGAGGGGAGGAGGGAGTTAAGTCCTGCAATTACTGGATATCCTTTTTTTTTGACTGCAACACCTTTTGCTTTGATGTTTTCTCATCCTTTAATTATAGTAAAGGATTACTTCATCTTTTAAACTGGGGGCCTCGTAGCGAGCAGCTCTCTGAGTGTTTTCCTGTAGGTGGCTTTTTTGGACATGAACTCGATAGCACTCCGAGGACAGGCCTGGACATGTTCTGGCATGTATATGTGTCCCATGAACTTTCTATGTGCATTATGCAAGAGCCAAGTGATGAGATCTGAACAAAGTGAAGGATATTCACTTCACTTACAGCTTTTTGATAAAACCCTGAATGTGTGTTATCACATGGCTGGTATTTGTGTGCTTTCCCACTGCATCATTTCTGAATTCTTATCGACGCCATGGAGGCGTCTTTCTGCACCAACCACAGTGTGTAAATCCTCCAGCCGTACTGTGTGAACAAAAGGCTGTTAATTAATGATTTGATCTCAGCGATGGTCCCACATCACACGGCTGAAGATAAGTTTGGAGACGGAAGGCTCGGGGGCACAACATGTGGGTTTCCCCCCTTGTTTAGTGCTGTCAGAAAGGGAAAAAAGCATCAAAGCCATCGGAGCCAGGCTGTTATCTCCACCTCGCCGAGGAGCTGTCGTAGATAAAGGAGGAAGCGGTTAAAGTGGTCCAAGGCGACTACATTCCGCCTCGAAATCCACCACACACAGTCAGGGGGCACAGGTGCACGTGTTCGTTGGTATGCACGTGTAAAAACAAGCATACACACTCTCACACACACACACACACACACATTTTTTCTGCTCTTCCGGATGGTCTATCTTTAGAACATGGGGGCCAACACAGTGATAGTGAACAATATGCTGATTTTCCTCTCAGTTTCTTGTGAATGCAAAGATCTGCAGCCTGATTCCCTTTTGCTGACAAAGGCCACCTGCTTCCGCCTGCATGATCATCTGGAGGTTGGATATGCTGGATGAATATCTTCTTCCGGGGGCATCCCAGACAATAACAATACCTGCAAAATTCTGAAAATTATGATCATCTAAAGAAAAAATGTTAAGAGGAAAAACTATAATAACTTCAATAATAAAGCATATAAAAAAAGATCTTTAAAGGTGCTCTTCTAATCTTAAAATCTATTTTGAGCCTTTGTTTTCAAACCTTGACCGATTGAAATGTTTACTTGTTACATCAAATCACACTTTGGCCTTCGGGTGGACATTAGTTGTGTGCAGTTCTAGGAAGAGTAGTTTGTTTTTCCATCTAGTGTTGTTTCATTTAAGACATATTTAAAGGTTAAAGTTACTGTGAGGAACTTTTAAATGTTGATATGACCTACATAAGTAAACTAAACGATCAGGGAGAAGATTGCAAATTTCTTTATAGTTATTTTTAATGCTTTTAATCTTTGCCACCGGGTCACTTAAAAGTGGTCTAAGGCGAATGTGTCCCTACCCGAAATCCACCACACGCAGTTAGAGACATCACCACTTTCGTCCACAGGGACCGCCAAAATCAACAAAAAATGAAAGTTCCTTTTTGTAACTTTAAAGGGTCGCATGCAAAAATTAGAGACAATAAATATATATTTTTTTGTAAAATAAAAAAAAGTTATTTTTCTTTCTTATCCCCTTTACCAAGTACATTCTGTTATACTCTGTACTTTTATGGAGTAGATTCAGCTGATGTAGATGTGTCTTTGCATCATTTCACATCACTCAAACGTGTCTTTCTGTTGATTGTGAATGCGATCACTCTGTCTCTTAAAATCTGCTTCCTGTTTTCTCTGAACACGCAGATTTGTGTTGGAGGATACACTCTCCTGTTAGATCTTGTCAGGAGTCATCTGATAGCATTGTGAACTCTTTGAAGACTGGATAGCTCATAATGAATGTTTGAAGACTGGATAGCTCATAATGAATGTTACAAATTGGGAGTAATCTAAGTCCAAGTTTTCATGTGTTTTGCTGATTTCTAAAAAAGATCTAACTCTGTAAAAGAACTGAAAGAAAGGACGTTTGAAAAAGTTTTTTTATTTAACAATGTGTTTCCCCCCTTTGCTTAGTGCACTGGGCGTGAAAATCTTCTTAGCGATGACATATAACCAATTACACAATTAATGACCCCCCTCTTTTCAAATAGAAATGTATTATGAAAAAGATCTTTTTTTTATATCTCAAAATCTCCTCAAGTTCAAGTAATGAGATTAAGCACGCTGACAAATGATCAGTGATTGATAAAAGGGGCAAAGCTGTGGGCATGCAGCATCAAAAGTAACTTGGATTTATTGCGAGGGAGCATTATGGTAAGCTGACTGCCCGAGAAGCAGCATCCCCGAAGAGGGAGAATGAAATAAGGGGATTTATCCACAGACACTAATCATTCCCAACTTAGAGCATTGGCACAAAAAGGAAAGAATGTGTAAAGAGCCCAGGGACACAAAGGCTTCTGGGTGATCAAAAGGAGAATTAAGGGTGACTTCTTCCACTGAGCCATTGTCTGTGTGTTTCATGAAGTATCACTCTCGGCAGAGGGAGGTGGGTTGGGGGGGGGGGGATCAAGGATTTCTTGAATTAAAGAGCCTCTACACTTTTCTCCCTCACCTTTTAATCCACCACCTCGCTCTCCCCATCCCCTCACCACTTTTTTTTTTTTTTTTTTTTTTTTTTTCCATTTCTTTCTCCACAAATAGATCCCCCTGCGCTACAAAGTTGGCATGGTACGCACGTTTGTGTGGATTGGGGAGATTTCCAAATTTCTGCTTCAAAAAGCCGAGTGCATGGGGAGGACTGGGTGGGCTCGGTGCAGATGTGTGTGTGTGTGTGTGTGTGTTTGAAGGGTTGGTTCATGTGTGTGTTTTTTGGGAGGGAGGGGGGGGGTTCAGAGCCACCAGGATAATGACCATGACAGCCGCCCAACAGACTCACCCCCCGCTGTCCTTTTAAGTCCTTGTTTAAGGTTTGGCTTCGGCACCCGCTTTGAACCGCAACAATGATTCCCGATCGCAGCGGAACTCCCAGGATTCTTCATCCTTTGGGCCGCCATACGCCACGCCAAGAGGCTTTTGGCTGCACAAAGTCTTGTCCCTCTGACCAGCGAACAATAAAGATCTACTTGATTAGCCAGCCGCTACATTAAAAGACACACAGACCTCACACCTGTTCACAAAGTTCTCATTAGTTCTGATTTATGGCGAAAGCGAAATGCAGTGAAGCCTTTTGAGTGTTTGTCAGTTTATTGTGGTAGCACATTCCAAAATACATTTCTGTAAGCTTAGCATCATTTGTTTGCATATTTGGTTGGTAGCTTTTAGCCATGTGTTAGCATCAACTTGTTAGCATGCCTGAAGACCTGTTTGCATGTTTGATTGGTAGAAGGGCTTTTAGCATAAGGGGAGATACTACAGGTGAATGGGGTGAACAAATACATAGCTAATGGATATCAACATGAAACTTCCCCAATTAATTACTGACATAAAGACAATACTTTTTTCTCAAAAAAAACAAAGTTTTCTGAGACTTTGTGTTTAAATATGCAAATTAAGCATTATCTCATGCTTACTTTAAATTCATTTAGGTGAAATCCACAGACACATATTTGATGTTGTTTAAAAATGTTGTCATAAAGTTAGGGAGGCCGAAAGCCCCAAATTTCGTAATATGCGTATCTGGTCAGAAGTATCAGAATTAAGATTGTATTTCTTTCTACTACTTCTTTGAACAAAAACTCGATCTCCAAAATTTCATCATCAATTACAATCATTCTTCAAACTAATAGATAGCGTCGTCTTTGAAGCAATGCAGTGCCTCCAAACATGGCTCTTTATACCCAGCAGTTCTAACGTTGAACTGTGGCCGTAAGTTGAAACAGTGGCTCTTTAAAGTAGCTCCAATGTAGTTTGTGATGTTCTGCACGAAAGCATCTCTCCCATTCTCTGCGACCGCTCCAAGTCTGTAAGAAAGGGTAAGTGGTCAACATTCCTGGTCAAATGAAGGTTAAATAAAACAAACTCAGTAAGCATACTCCTGCACATGGGAACGTCTGCAAAATTTGATTTTACTTTGGCAAAGTGTTCTTTGACTGTGCTCACAAAACCCATATGCTGAATTCTGGATGTCTGACAAAGATATGTAGCGAGAGCACAGTGATCTCATACGGGTTTGTAATTTCCCAGATGCTCCTTTCTGATGGCCAGAAACGCTAGCAGGAAGCTGCCAAAACAATTTTTCAAAACATAACAGCTTTAACATATTTGCCTTTGACAACTGAGAAAATATCTGATGAGATACAAAGAGCTGCAACCGTGCAGCCGTCTCACGAGGCTAGAAAATACATTTTTCCTTGTCTTTCACTGCTGAATAATAATAATAATAATATAATAACAAGCATTTAGCCTTCACCCCTCTTAGTATAATTTATATTACTTAGTTGTACTTATAGTATCATTGTGAATTTGACAGAATTTTTTTTAAATAAAAAATAAGTTCAGTGTAAAAGAATGAATTTAAATAATGATAAACAATTTTATTCATAACACAGTTTTTCACCATGTTACAAAAAGCAGTGCAGCATTAGCTAAACATATGGATTTTATAGTAGAAGTGGTTGTTTTTTGGCCACTTGGGGGCAGCAAAGGAGCTATAAACCCTAAATGGACACATTATCACCTTATAAAGTTGATAAGCCTCACATGGGGCCTTTTTATTCATCCAGCAGACACCATGCAACATAATCATAGCTGTATTTCTGGCTACCTAGCAATTCTAAGTCCGATATTCACTTCCTTTTTAGCTTGGTTTGGTCTTCACAAACTCTCAAGGAAAAATATGTAGCTCTTTTGTCACTGAATGCTCCACTATGTTCACCAGCGCAAACTTTGTCTGTAATTTGCTGCTTAGCAGGCGGCATACAGTGAGTTAATAACAAGTTTTATCAGTTTCATATTTAATAGGAAGCAAATGAAAGAGGCCAGAATAGAAAAACTATACAACAACAAAGCACACTGGTATTCAACTACACACCAGCAGCTCTAAATCCTCTACTCAGTCTGCTCTGTGTTGTTTGAATATACTGTATTGTAGTGACTCATAGTGTAATTATTTGCAAGCAGAGAGGGAGGAAATCCCCTGCGTCGCTGCTTCTAGTCATGTAACAAATTGGCGTAATTGCCATTGTGGTTGAATAGAAATTGTGGTTAGGCAAACAACTTTTTTTTTTTTTTTTTTTTTTTTTTTTCTGTGCCAGTGCCATGCTCTTATACTGCTTTTCAAACAAACACTTGTCTCTGTGGTGAGTTGCCTTTTGCAGAATGGAATATAAATTGTCATGCACAGCAAACCTCCAGGGCGAAAATGAAGAATGTTGCCCGTCAGACATTTTAAAATATATACTAAGGATGGAAAATGTTTCATGTAGTATTTCACCACTTATATCAAATGAATGTTGATTAATAGGTCCTAGAATGCTTTAAATTCAAATGTAACATTCACAAACAAAAACACCAGCACATACTACAATTTCAAAGACACTGTTGTGATTTCCTTTCAGTTAATTTGAACAGGTTTTATTGTTTGAAAAAGCAACATGGCAGCGGAGTAATTTTCTCCTGCAGCCCTCTGGAGGGCCCTCAACTCAAATCACTTCCAGCTTCAGTCAGAGACATTTCCTGCCTGATTTGAATACAAACATGTACACAAATAAATGGGATTGCAAGGGGCGGAGGGTGATCCAACACTGGAGAGAGAGGAGAAACATAAGAGAAAAGGAATGAACGGAGCGGTTGAGGATTGAAAACTGAAGGGGAGCAGTAACATAATCAGAGCAGGATGCCGATGTGGCGGTGGAGTTGTTGAGGGGTTGATGGTGGGGTTAGCAGCAGACTGGTGGGGATTGACACTGGATTAGAGCTGTCACTATCAATCAAAGGCAGCCAAAGGAGCGGCTTTTCAGGTGGCACAAACACACCTCTGTGTAGACGAAGCAGTCAGTACACTGACTGTTATGGTGCAGGTGAAAAGTTCCACTACAGCTTTTATGACGGTGGTTGTTTTTAGACATAATAAGAGAGAATGATCTTATTCTCTTTCTTGCTGGCAGTTTGGATCAAAAGATTAAGACTTCTCTCATGTTTGCACAGTAAATATGTGGCTGGTCGTAGTAGCTTGTTAGCTTAGCTTAGCACACAGACTGGAAATAGGGGAAAACAGCTAGTCTGGCTTGATGTTCATACATGCATTCATTACCATGCAACCCTGTCTCATACAAAATACATTCCCAACTCAACTGCACACTCAATCACTTTTTAAGGGAAATGTTCTTTCTAAAATTGAAACGAAACAAAACGAAAAATGCTACAAAACCACTTTGTTAGGTTTACACAAAACAAACAAGACAAACTAATAGTTGATTGTATTAAGGCAACAAAAGTAATTGATTAGCACGGACCCAATCCGCAGTCTCTTGGGTGAACCCCTGTGTTTTTTGACTAAACCAACACCACCATTCTGCTGTAATCCTGTAAATTTCCCCGCTGCAGGACTAATAAAGGATTATCTTATTTTATCTAATCATATCTTATCTTACCTTATCACAAACTCCTTCTCTTGCAGACTTTCCTGGACGCATTGGCAACTTGGTAAAAGGTCAAAAAGATAGGTCAAAAGCAAACTTAATCAATGCATTAAAATGTGTTTTATTGGAATGTAGTTTTTGGGAGACCAGGCTGTGCCAAGTCTTTTGTTTGTTTAATGGTAGGATGTAGGATTATGTGCAGGACTACTCCTTGGTTCTTGAGCAGTTGCCAACCAACCACCAGTGACTCAGGGAAATTATTTTCCCAGCCAAGAAGTACTCGAGCTCATAACCAACCACAAAAATGTAATTTTTTTACACTTTGGTTTCTGTAGGGATTTGTTGTACTGATTAAACAAACAAGATATAAATTCCTGATAAGTGAGCTTGAGATTGTTAGAACAATTGTGCAATCTGTTCCTTGTGAACATTTCCATATCTTATATTGATCGACTTCCTGTTTGTAACAGATTATACCTGACATTACAGGCGTGTTCACTTTCAGCTTCACTGCCGCATAAGAGTTATGAATGATTTGACTAAGTTGGAAGTTCGTTTGCAACCAGTGTGATGGTCTGTCTGCTTGTGTCAGTTCCGCTGTTGGACTCCTTCAGCAACTGACCGCTCACTAAACCTCGACCCTGAACAACTGCCCATTCGTAGCTTAGCAACAGTTACCATGCACAGAAGGTCTGTCATGGTTTAGAGTTCTCAACATGCTGAAGTATAAAAAGTCCCATTTTTGCCTAAAAATGAACTTAAACAATTAATCAAGTGTCAAAATCGTTGCCCTCCAAAGAGTCATTGAGAGAAAGTATTTTTATATTTCCTGCAGGATTCAGGTTTTGACCTGTTGCTAATTTTGTCTTGTGTTTTCCTGTCAAATCCCGGAGTTAACCTTCACTTCCTCCTGACCCCATCTCTTCTAAAGACTCCACAACCTCCTGCACTTTTTTTGGATGTCTATTAGATCACATTAGCGGTAGCTTTTTTCTCCCCAGACACTCACTTCCTGCCCTCAGGAGAACCAGAGATAAGAGCCGACTCTCTCAAATACACTTTTGAAGATACAAACCGAACAAATTTCCCTCCTGAGCCCTGTCTGAAAAACAAAACCCACAACCAACAAAAGATAGCGCTTCCAAAAACAAACAGTCCTGAACGGCGGGCGCTCCAGACAGTGTGGAGTGTGTAGGAGCGTTGTGACCAAACACTGCTGGGAAGTGGAGATAAACAAAACAGACAATTTTCAGTTATCTGAGAGAACTCCATGAAACAAAACAATCCTCTCCACCGCCATGTCCTTGAAAAGATCCGGAGAGATGTCCTGAGGAAATGCCATTTCCTCTTCGCTGGGAAAAGCCCCGGGAGCGCTCCTTCAGCGGGCCGCTCGAGTTTACAATACGAGGAAAGAACACACAATGCTGGAAATGCAAAAGGAGGACGCACTGTGTGGCCTCGCATCCCGTAGCAGACAGAGAGGATGAGAGGCTTCACTTTAAAGTCCACAGTTCATCCATTTGGAATGAAAGCTGTCACCCTGAAAATAACTTGTTCCAGTGTATTAAAAGCAGTGGTGGAAAGTAACGAAGAACATTGCCCTCCAAAAAACATTGCCCTCCATTTATGCTACTTTATCATTCTACTCCACTATATGTTAGAGGGAAATATTGTACTTTGTATTACATTTAACCTATATTGCATGATCCTCGACAGTGGATAGAGTCTCCATGGTAACAAACTCCATCCAGAGAGGAAGACCATGGGGATGCTCTGGAAAAGCTAGTAAGTTGATCTTTAGTGAAGTTGGGTTTTTTTTGTGTGTTAAATGATTGTTTGCAAGGTCGGTAACTTTAATGCTCTACTATACACCAATCGGGGAAATACAGGAAGCGACGTCTCCCTAGAATTGACCTGTTTTCAATGCAGTCTCTCCATAGAAGTGTATCCTTTTTTACTTCTACCTTTACTTTCTATGTAACATTACTTCTGACAACGATGTCTAAGAGTTTCGGGAAGAAGCTGTGCAGTTCTCAGCTGCTCCAACAGTAGATAAAAACTTCAACTTGCTAGCTTAGCTTGCTAAGTAAAGTAATTCTTAGAGAAATGCGTCATGGTTGTTCGTAGTGAAAGCAGCTGTTGAAATCACAAACAGAACATATAGTTATGTGTAATCATAAAAGCTCTCAATTTTACTTTATTCATTTTTAAATACATAGCCTTCTGTGATTATCCATGTCAATCAATTTCATGAGTTACAATAAACAACCACTGTGTTAGAAAGACACAGTAGAGAAATCCCATGAAACACAGGGAGATAGAGAACAACACGAATTGCCCATGAATAGTACTTGTCATACTTATGTAGTTTTAGTAATATTATTTTTGCATGCAAGTAGCCTATTTGCAATGAAGTGTTTTAACATTGTGCAAAAACAGCCTTTCACTACCGACATTTACATTTTTCAGATTAAAAATTTGTTACATCATTGTTATAATTGCATTTTAGCAGTCGAATGAGACATTGTTGACTCTTTAAGCATTTCAAAGATCTATTTTGGAACAGTCTTATTTCATATGTTATTGTAAAATCACATTCAGTTTTAAACAGATGCTTTCTTTTTAACCACTTCTTTTATACTTCTTGTTCTTTATATATTTCTTTTTTGTTGATGTAGTACAGAGAAGACGGAAACATCATACTTGGTTATATCACACTCAGTTTGAATGCAATATCTTAAATTTGGGTAAACATAAATCCTGACATAAATTACACTCGTTAAGAAATCCATCATTCTATAAATTAGACTTATGTCTCTCTCTCTAGTAGAGTAGTATTTTTCGTGTTGATATTGTTGTGTAATTCCTTTTTCAGAAAAATATTAAATGGCTAAACTTTAAAAAAGTAAATTGTCTGTTCAACAACTTTTATCATAACAGGACAAAAGCCTCACATGTAAAACTGATGCTGGAGTGTAATAATTCAAATAAACTTATAACACTTAGACAAAAGTATTTACCCTTAAAAGTTCAAAGTATTATTTTTGTGTGTCTTGATAGTGAAGCCCTACAGACCTGCACCCCTCTCAGCTTCTCCCCTCCTGCTTGTAGTTTGATAAGATCCCCATTAGGTGGCACTTCAGACGTTCTTCCTGTGGGAGCTGGCTTTAAGTAATGATGTTAATCTCTGGGATAGAGTGTCAGCCTGTTTGTTTGACTCAAACGTTGGGTTTGTGTGTGAATATAAGTGAATAGCCGCACATTTGCGTGCAGGGACGAGCTCACTAGTGTTTGTGTGGATCTTTCTGGGGGGGGAAATGTTCTGCCTGTCGGTGCATGTGGACACAAGTGACTCCATCTGTGTGTGTGTGCAGCTGGTTGTGTTTTGTGTCTGTATTATGTGTGTGCGTGTGCGTGTGTGTGTGTGTGTGTGTGTGTGTCGGGCATTAAGTCCTATCTATTTACAGAACGGGTATGTTTGGCCAATACTTCCTGACTTCCTTGCTCTTGGCAAACAGACAGACAGCCACAGTTTGTGTATTGTTTCAGAACGGTGGAGATTGTTGGTACTTGAAAGAGATTTGGGCCTGCTCGTGTTTGATTTATGCGGCGTGTCTGTTTGATATCGATCATAAACGATAACACAGCTGAAGGAAGGAAAACGCATCTCCTGTCGAAGCTCCGCGCTTTGATGTCAAGGTTGAAAAGAACAATGCTCTAAGGTACAGAGGCCTTTTCTGCATTATACACTCCCCGATCTCTCTCATGTGTCGGACAGAACGGTTAAACTTTGCCAAGAGGAGGTCAGACTTTACCCAGAAGCTCGTAATGCATATTTATTTCATTACGCTAAATGAGACATGGTGTAAATCTTTATGTTTCCAATTTCTCTAAAAGCACAAACGTTTTTTAAGTTTGTGTTTTCTTTTTAAAACTGACTCTGTGTAATCGATCCTAAATCCGTCAACAAATTAAGCTGCTTAGGAATTAATTACTCAAAAGAGGCGCCATTGTTTTGTACAAAGCTTAACTGGTGAATTGTTGACTCTCACTGTTCTAAACAGTGTTTGGTACAAATGTTGATCACGTGTATCAATGAACACATGTGAAGTCTCCCTGTCTTTGCCTTTACTGTCACCATACTGGCCTCTGCTGGAGCTCCATGAGTTTGCATGTGCAGCAGAGAGATGGTCATTAAACTCAATGAATGCTCTTCTTTACGGACTAATATGAAGCTTTTAAGACTCATAATACAAGTTTTAAACTGTAAAAACATAGGACTATAATGATTGACATAAATACATTGACAGTCCCAGAATTGTAGTTTCTTCTTTTTTCTTTAACTTAATCCTTATAAGAAGCTTATTTAGACCATCATAAGATGCTTCCTCCTTAAGGCTTTTCTATTAAATATAAACATATCTTATGGAGGTCATTATAAGCGCTTGAATTGAGTCTTCAGGGTCCCCAAATATCAAAAGGAACAGCACAAGTAGTTGGATAATTCATTCCCTAATTTTGAGGGGGAATTTGTATCACTGCAGTCCAATATCAATGCAGTAGATGAGCCATTTTGTGGCCCTGTTTTATGAAGGGGATATGTGCCTTAACCAAATTTCACAATTTTAAATCTTTCAATTCATATTGTGCCCGCACAATGCATAATCCTAAATAAAGTTGTGTACAGTATCTAGTTCTTTTAAAGGCTAAGCCATAACCATCCTCCGAACTAGGGATGCAAATCCGGGTCTCCGACCATCCCTTTATTAATCCTGGGTGATACATGAATGTTAAAAAATGTTTCCTGTGAACATAATATGTGTCGTGTTAACGTTTCTATTCACATTCAATAGAGAAAACAAATTGGTTTCATATCAACATGATTTCTGAAAGAATGAGTGTAATGTTACATCCACATCCATATAGCCCCTTCTGATTTTTAATACCTTTTTACAAATGTGGTGTGTGCTACCTGCATGTTTAATCTCATCTGATTGGATTAATATAGTCCAATCATTTTTTTCTTCTTCTTCCCTTTCAAGCACTAGTTTTGTTAGCAAGCATTGGTGGAAAAGACAGAACTTTACTGAATGCAAGATGCTGATTGTGGAAAAGGTCAATGAGCTGAAAAAGAGATGTTTTTGACCAACAGAGGAAGATACAATGTGTGGTTCCTCTGATGCACGCAGGTCGTTGAATAAAACATTTTGTAGTTCTCATTTTCAAAGGCTACTTTTAATTAAAAATTTTTATCAATGTTTCTCATTAAAAAAGGTCCACAACACATATTTTTCATCCTTGCTTGCAAAGACAAATTTATCACTGGCCAGGTTCTAATATTTCAGCATTAGAGTGAAAGATGTCTTAATGTGTTCGGACGGATTAGAGGAGGTTTGGAGTGTGTTTGCCTCAAAGCTTGGAGTCCAGAGACGAAGGACAGGAAATGAAATGTTTTACATACTGCAGTTAAAATTTATGACGTGGAATTTGTCCTCGGACTGTAGTGTTATTGTCTCGTTCTGGACACTCGCATTCATTTACTGGTGAGATGGTGTAAATTTTCCATTTACGGATTAAATGTTTATACTCTTATAAGATGATATCTGGCATGAAGCACACAGCAGAGGAGTGTTTAAGTTATAAGTCCTCTTTAAATGCTTACAAAATAGCCCCAAGTCATGTTTGACTGATGGATTGCTCCCAGAACATTTTTCCCCGAAAAGGCCATCGAGTGTCTCGGAATGAAGCCTTCCAGTTCATGTCCGGCTCTGAATGTGTAGCTTTTTCAGCAGCAGCATAGCAGACATAGCTGAGACATCTTATGTTTTATATGGACCATAATCCGACCTGCCAAAAAAAGACATCTCTGGTGCTGTAGTTCAGTTAGCACTTGAGCTGCAGAGTTGTTAAGCTACGCTCTCTTGTAGTAGTTATCACTCTGAAACATCCCAACAAAAATCTGTGGAATTTCTCCAGGGGCTCTGTGTGTGTGTGTGTGTGTGTGTGTGTGTGTGTGTGTGTGTGTGTGTGTGTGTGTGTGTGTGTGTGTGTGTGTGTGTGTGTGTGTGTGTGTGTGTGTGTGTGTGTGTGTGTGTGTGTGTGTGTGTGTGTTGGTCACCCCTTAACCCCAACCCACTGTGCTTAACCTCCTCTTTGCTGTGTAAGGCTTTGACTCACGGTTGTTGTACTTGTGAAATGAATATAAAACAATAAAGTAGAAATATCGACTTAACATATGATGTGAGCTAAATTATTTTTTCTTGAAAGAGCTGACAAAACAGCCCTGACTTTTGGGTGAGATAAATAGTTACTTTGAATATAATTGTATGAAGAACTTTCCCAAAATAACGGACAAAATCATAACAGACGGCAGATCGCTCTCTGTTCAACTTCTCTTCTATTTAAGCTAGTTTAAAGTAGTACATTTCTTTTTTAAATACCCATAAAATCTTTTGTCATTACAGCTCTAATATTTAATAATTTGGTTTGCAATTTTACCTCTCATTTTTTGTAAAACAACTGAAAAAAACCTGCCAATAGAAAGGGATAAGTTCAACTGATCAATTGAAATCCAAGTGTTTCAAGAACACCTTTGACTCAAGAGATATTATCATGATTCATATCAAGTCGTTTCTAAAAATTTCACTTGTTCAGGACTGTTCTTGAAACAGGTTAAACTGCAGACTAAACACTGGCTTTTAGCTTTAGGTATCCAAAAGGGCTTTGGTGGCTTGGCTGCTGGTTGCATACCGTTGGAGGGTTGAACGAAGCATCAGGATCAGTCTTGTACCATGAACCTGGTGCTGTTCCATGTACTTTGGACGACTCAACCAGCCAACTCTGGCCCAAAGCTAGAGAGTCCAATCCCCTTATCCAAAGAGGACTCAGATTTGCTCTTCAGGTGCCAGATAACAGCTGAGTGTGCCAGCATTCAACCAAAATTGGTCTGATTTGTTGAGCAACAGGAGGTTTGTCTGCTTAATAAAGTGCCAGTATGCTTTAAATGAAGTGTTTGGCAGATTGTTGAACAGCATCTGAATTCTAAAACCCCTGACAAGCATGCTCAGATCACGCAGTCAGGTGTGCAGAAGGAGTGCACACAAAACGTAAAACATTATTTAAATTGTAACTTGATTAAAGAAATAAATAGTATGATCCAGTTGATAACAGAAACCTGTAATCCTTCTCATAATGTGCAATTTTTGATGAGCAAGTGTTGATGTGTTGTGACTCTGTGTACATTTTGAGGTTTTAGTCTATGGTGTTGTACAAGATTTAATTACATGGGGTTTTGTGTTATGTAAAGGGAAGATGCCATCAACACCTCACAATGTCAACAACAAAATTACACTAGATTAATATCACACAAAAATGAATCAGAAGTCACACATATATTTGAATCCTGCTCAGTTCATGGTTCCTGCCTTTCGTTAACACGGCACCAACGTTTTTAATCCAAGTTCATTTGAAAAGAAACCCACCTACTGTCTGCTGGGTGAAGAATGTGAAGTCAAAGAGAGGTCCTGATGATGTTTTGGCTGCAGACTATCCAACTTACTGCACATCAATCCTGCGGGCGGCTCTGCTGAGTTTTGACTGGACAGCAGACCCCAGACTCACCCCGGTGGGAATGCTGAGGGTCTGGCCTGCCCTGACATCCAGGTTACCACATGCTGCTCCGAGGGCCTGGAAGCTGTAATTATGGAGAGGCAGAGAGAGAAAGAGAGCCTCTCTCCACACACACACATACACACACATATACAGACACACAAACTGACGGAGACAAATGCATAAACAGAGACACACTCATGTATAATTCAGGCATTTAGAGGCAGAAATACACACAATCAGACTTGTGCAAGCAAACACACACATGCATACGGACACAAACACACAACTCTCCGAAATTATACACTTTTGCACTGACATTAACACACATATCTGCAAAGGGAAGATACCTTCAAACACACATGCACAGACAAACAAACCTGCAGGGACTCACAGGTACACTTGGATGAAAAGAAGGAGACACACTCCTAGGTACACAAACACACACATGAATGGCGAAACACACATGCACACGGACACAAACACAAACACACAACTCTCCAAAAATACACACTGACGTGAACAGACATATCTGCACAGAGAGGATACCTTCAAACACACATGCAGAGACAAACAAACCTGCAGGGACTCACAGGTACACTTGGATGAAAAGAAGGAGACACACTCCAAAAATACACATGAGAACACACATGACACGGACAGAAACATACAGACATATCTGCACAGAGAGGATACCTTCAAACACACATGCAGAGACAAACAAACCTGCAGGGACTCACAGGTACACTTGGATGAAAAGAAGGAGACACACTCCTAGGTATACACACACACACACACACACACATGCACGAGCACACACACATGCCGTGGAGCTGCCAGCCCCGTCATAAATCTGCCAGCTCAATTAATCAAGCCGTTCCCCTGGGGGGCTGCTGGAGCCAGCCTCAAACACCGCTGACGTGCCCCCAGCGCCGTGGAGCACTCCCACAGGGCTTTAGGGCCCGTTGCTCCCCAGAGAATGACAGGAGGAAATAACTGTCTCAACTGCAGAATGCGACCAGACTCCCATGCGTGACCTCTCTGCTGTGTGTGTGTGTGTGTGTGTGTGTGTGTGTGTAGAGAGAGAGAGAGATGGACTGAGAGTGGAATCCATTTTAGCTTCTTTGCAGTCAGCGATGTGCTTTAGTATTCAATGGTGCTACAAGGCAAAAAAAAAAAATCATACTGAACATTTTTAGTCCTTGAAGTTTTATGTCTTATAAGATGTAAAAAAAATGTTCCTTTCATCTTCATTCAAATAAAATCCTGCTTGTTCGCAGTAATTGCTTAAATCATGTCACTCACTATTACAGATTCTCATTACTGGAAAGCTCCAGGTTGATTTCAACTGAATAACAATAATTAAAACAAACACAATCACCTGTTCTCCCATTGATTGTTTAAGGAGCAGCTCCAGACTTTAATGATGACGTCAGTTCGAGACTAACTTCTCTGGTGAAAACTATTTGTATTCTTATTGAGATCCGCAGCTTTTGAATCTGCATTCAAGGATTCCCTTCAAGGTTAAAACTCCTAATTTTATCATCATCCCCAGAAACTGAAAACTTTCATCAGATATTTTTTGTGCGATTGGATAGAATAACAGTTGTCATATTCATGTATCAGTTTTAATGTATCCCAATGCATCAGGTCTAGCTAGACTTTAGGATCAACAATAGCAAATTTTGATGAAGGTCAGTCGTTTACCACTTTAATAAAAAAAGAAGATTTTTTTGGGGGGGATTTAGTAGCATTTGCTTACTGACTTTATTTGATATTAATATTTTATAGTATTTCAAGCAGCATCAAGAGACCAGAGACACAGATAAGTCTCCTAGTGACAGATTTTTGCTCTGCTTTTAACAATATCTGCTTCACACACCTCTAGGGAGAGTCCTTGTTCATCTCAGGCTTGACGTGGACATTTTGGACTTACTGACAGATCTCAGTATTTGCAGCTCAGTGCTTCTCCTCCGGTTCCCTCCAGGCTCGTACTCTTTCTTCATTATTTAACGTTTTAATCTAATGACTCCTGCAGCAGAATGTTGTCAAGCTTATTGATGATTCTGCCTCCTTATTTAGCCGGTAGCAGGGAAGCATATGGACGAGTTATTGATGTTTTTACATTGTAAAGAACTGAATGAATGAAACTGAATGTTCTTGAAAGGTTTTATAGTTCTTTAAAGTGGTACTCAACCTAACCTTTACTCGAGTAAACAAGTAATACCTCAGCGGAAAAATACTCAATTACAAGGGAATGCTCTGAACTTAAAGCAAGCTAGTTTTAACTGTGGAATGTTCTTAATTAATAGAAAAGTTGGATCTATTTAATCAACAAAACATTTAAACCCTGCTAGGTAGTATTCAAAAATCAGTGATATAAGCAGTAACTACAGTTACACAAAGAATGAATGAGTAAGAAACAACTTTCTTCAGAAATTTTAAACATTTAAGTCCTACCTCCAAATGGTAGATCGTAAACATTATGAGGTTGGACTCTGCATGATTGAGGAGGCTCAGGAACAGGTCAGGGATTATATGTTGTGTCTGACCTGTTGAGTTGTTGAGATGGGGCCCAAAAACTCTAGTGGGGCCTTTTGACCCATAACAAAAATTGAAAAAACATACGACTAGTGTGTCCTATCACTCCCAAGCTGACTGACAGATTTATCATTTCAAAAGACGAACAATTAAGAGTGAGTTAGTAATGTTTTCTGACAGTAATCTTGGTGAAGTAATCTTTGTAACCAAAGAAGTAAAAACAGACCTGGAATTTATATCCTTAAAATTAGATAAAGAGGAGATTTGCAGCATGTTGGCAAAAAACAGTAATGAAGCCATGAATACTGGGAACAAAAATAATTGATATGAAGCAGCTAGAGGGTGCTGTTTGGAAGGTTTTAATGCAGCACTCTCTGAGAGTTATGTTCTTTTTTTTTTTACTAAGAACGTCAGAACCCTGATCCCAACATATCGTACTCAGTAAATACAAAACAATCAGT
This sequence comes from Anoplopoma fimbria, assembly GCF_027596085.1. Classification (NCBI taxonomy): domain Eukaryota; kingdom Metazoa; phylum Chordata; class Actinopteri; order Perciformes; family Anoplopomatidae; genus Anoplopoma; species Anoplopoma fimbria. The sequence goes on from NC_072452.1 coordinate 23,415,416, forward strand.
TTGAGTCATCTCTCCACCAAGAAAGGATGGGGCCAGAACAAAAACATTTTTTTACTGTGATTCAACTTCCACAGAAAAGAGATTTTAGAGTCTTTAATTAATGGAAGTGAACAGACACACATGCATTTAATTGACAGGGTCTGTACTTGCAGATTCGATTTTTGAATGCAGGACTTCAGCCACAGTCCAAACACCACGAGTCGGGTGGATTACACGTCCGTTGTGATGAACTGAAAATCCATACAGGGTGTTTTTTCCATCGTTCACACAGCACTCTGGGAGACGAAAAGCTCTTGCTTCAAAATATGGTTGAATAAAATAAACCGCAGAAAGTCGATGAAGAGCTCAGCTTGACAGCCAGAAAATTATTATCATCAGCCTTCATGACAAAGTCAGAGTTTTAGAGTAGTAAACCTCTGTTTATATTTCATATTTGAACCTCAGATTTCTTGGCAATAAGGACGAGGTGTCCCGGAGGTTAAGACTCCGACTATGAACCTCAACATCTCTGGTTCTGAAGACAGTTTTATGAACTTAAAAATGTAAGCCTCAAGGAAACATCAGCAGGGGTTTTAAATAAGAATACATTTAATGACTAACAAAATGGCTCAGTAATATTGCGAATTGTTGCTATGTTTAAGAACAGTTTTTGAGTTATATAACTTTGGCGTCTCAAAAAATACATGAGGTCAGTTGGCTTAGTGTTTAATTTCATTAGCATGTCTAAGTGGGATGTCCTTAAAATTACATTTAACCATCAGAAAAATGCACACAACAAATTGAAAGTTACATTAAAATGTTTTCAAATCTGCAGTGCAGTACCCATCTCGATGAGTTCTATAATGTCTTGTTTTCAATACCACCCTAATATGTTTGTATGTAAAACACTGGATAATTCGCATGGAAAGGGAACAAATGCAGAGTGGGAGAACTGGTCTAAGAACTGGTCTCAATTTGTAGTAAACAGCTGGTCAATTATGTTTAATGGCCAATAATTACTTATTGGGAAATAAGACTATATAATGAAAGAAATTTAAAGAAAAATGTGGATTCAGGATCCAATAATTCAGTCTTAAAATGTCTTTGCATGATACCAAACCTTTTTCCTGTAGCTGTAAAGAAAGGTAGGCTAGTGAAGTCTATTTAAATCCCCTGAACTGCAGCAGAATCTGTCGCAGTAAACAAGAAAAACTGCCAACGTCCCCTTGAGTAAGGCACTTAACCTTTGGGCTGTGCAGGGTTGTGGTTGATCACAGCAGGTGGATTGGTGAGTGCGTGTTTGTGAGAGAGACGAATGCCTTGGAGAGAAACTACAGCAAAATCTGACAGCCGAGGCCGAGAGGATGTCCTGACCTTTTCTAACATTTGCGTACAGCCGAGTGGTCAGGAGCTGTCGGTCTGCCACGCGTCCAATCGCTGAGCTGCAAACGTGGAACCAGCAGATGGCAGGAGAGCACTGCTCCGAGGGGCGGCCCACTTCCTGTGCTGAAGGATGTGGGCGCAGTGCCTGACTGCCAGCTCAGGCATTATCTCACCCCATGTTTGATTCCATTACACAGGCAGAGGAGGAAAAATAAGGCTGACTCACAGCGCTGCTGCTCTCTCAGTCAAAGAATGAAATGTTCTCCAAGACTGAATAAGACAGGGCTCCACTGAATCTTTTCTTAGTGCCTCATTACAATCAGTGCCTTTTCTGAATATGGCCTCTTAAAGACCAATCGGAGACCGGCGGAAATTCATTAGTTTAAGGTCATGGCTGCTTTGTGCAGAAGCCTGTTGGCAATAATCATATTTGTTCCGGGGTTTTGTTAATCAGCTTGTTCAACCTTAGTTCACTTTGGTTTTTTTATTGTGTCTCCAGTCAATTGACCTGGCTTTTTATCGTGTCACGCAACTGATTCAAGGCTCTGCTGTGTGACGGCTTTAACATGACGTCCTCCACTCTCACTGTGGGGAATGACGACTGGGTGCATGTGCAGAGAAATGACTGAGGAATGAGGAGAAACCGGTCAAACAGCATGGACAAATAATAGGTTTCCTGGAGGAACAGGTTGAGGTGAAGCAGCATATGTCAAAATAATAAAAGAAGGTCAATCCCACAAGAGTCAATACCATAATCAATATTGTAGGACTGAGTACATCAACAGCCATTACTTTGTGCCGTCATCTAATATCCCACCATTTTTTTGCAGAAAGATTTAGCTATTTCTATGAACTGCAGTTTTAGCGGTGAGGAAAAGCTTCTCTGTAACAGCATTTAGATCATTGTAGGGCAATAAAAACTCCACGTATGTTCACTGATGAATGGACTCTAAGAGAAGAACCAGTTTATTAAACCTGCACCGCTAAATGGATTAATGGAACGTGGAGGCAGAGGGGAACCTTGGATAGCATCGATGGATGAGACTAAATAGGTGACTTTTATTAAGACATCAATTTCAACCAATATCAGAGTTTAATGTGATATTATTGGTCCTTTACTGTGTTTACCAGACATAGTCAGAACAGCCTGTTCTCACACCCTGCTCTAAGTTATACCTATGAAAAGTAACGCACTATAATTTGTATACAACCCATGTAATCTGTATGTGGATCATGTAATCTTAAACCAGGACAGGAAACATAGTAGAAAAGTCCGCAGCAGGATGAGCTTCCAGTCCGGTCCGAAACCAGAAGTCATCGTTGACTTACTTGTCACGAAACTTCCATACTTGAGCGACACCTCTTCCATAGCTTTTATAAACTAAACCACAAATTTTTCCTAAACCTAAAGCACAACAAATAAAAAATGTTTTCGTAAGATATCATACCGTTGCATGAAAAGTTATTAATCTTAGTCCACCTGGTACTTCAAATAAATCAAAGCATATGCAAAAAAGAATATTTGAGCCACAACTTCTTTCCGCTGCCCCCTAGTGGCCAAGAAAATAAGTAAATGCAGATTAAAAAACATGCAGCTAGTGAACAAAGCATGCATGTATGTTAAGACAGGAAACAAAGCAAATATTACACAACGCGAATCCAAGCAAAGACAAAGCTGAAAATGTGTCCTGACAATGTGACTAGTTGGGAATGAGAACAGGTTAAGATTTGCTTCTCTTTCTGTCTGAACACACCTTAAGAAGGCCAGGCATTCAGCATTTGGAAGATAAAAGACTGTACACATTTTTAGCTTGTACTTGTCTTAAGCCTCTCTGAGGATTAAAGCTTTACAGTAACAACAAAGGGTGAAAAGGATTACTCTAAATCCTAAGAGCATCTTCTTTTGTATTTCATTCATATTCCTTGATTGTCTTTATTCCATATACATTTGCTAGGTATAAGATATCTTATAAGGTACTGAGTGATACAGTAGTCTTAACAGTACAGTAACTATAGATGAGTGATTTATATGCATGAAACATGTTTATACACCTCAAACAACTATTTTCATATAATAACCATTTCTTCCCTCACTTGCAATTCACGTCTAAAATTGCCCCTTGGAATAATCCTATTATTATGCATCATTATCAACCACCACACATTTCACCAAGCAGACTGCATACTGTTTTAAAAAGTCAGCAGCCAACAAGTGGTCTGTAGTGGAGAAAACTGTCCTTAGAGCCAATTTACTACTTGACAACCAGAGGAAAGGACCAGCCTCTGTGGAAGTGGGAGTTACTGAGCAGCTGCGTGATATATCAATGACATGATGAACCAGCCGACCTATGGTCTGGGAGTGTACAGGGAATGCTACCAAAGTGCATCAAAGATTAAGATAAAAGCTAGCTTAAACTAAAGGCAGTCATAAAATCAGGAATCAAGAAGGTGAAAGACAATAAATGATCAACAAATACCCCAAAAAACAAACCAAAACAAATCTCAATAGAAGTTTTCCCTCCCTGTCAGGGTGAAGTCACCAAATACTTTCCATCCTCAAAACATGTATGGCAACAATACACTGTATGATTAGAAACAGATATGATCTGCTGCTGCATTTGATTCATTTCAGTGTTTGAGACCATGCATTAATCTTCAGTCTGCGTGGCTCTTTGCAGGCCAACATCTGTACAGCTGCACATGGAGAGGAGCCCATGTCGGATTTAAAAACCCTGCAGTGATTTCTCCCGCTCTCCTGCACAATACTCTGAATCAGACCATGATGTCATTATTGATACCCTGGGATGTAACGTCAACGGTTGAGTTTTACATTATAAGCCAGTATGTTTTTGTTTGTGAGGGGTTTTCGAATCTCTGCAATCAAAATCACCAAGTGAGTCCTCGAGTGAAATATCATCCATGACTCATTGTTTTCTCTCTGACTAATATCTATTTGTGACATTAGGAAGTTGGTAGCAAGATTGTTTCCTGAAGTCAAATTGGAGCCATCAGAATTCAGTGAAATATATTCCCCCTTTAGACCTGTTTACTGAGGAACCAAACGGGATGGAATCATTTGAATAATATATCATATTACTGCTGAACAAAGAGCTGGAGGTTCAGGTTTACAGTCAAATCTACATGTCAATGCAGTGAGAAAATGAAAGTTTGATGTTTGCCTAGCGGAATAATAGACCTTAATATATCATCTTAGAAGTGTAGATGTCAGAGCTACAGATGGTGTAAAAGAATATTGGAATAATCATGCACCATGTAAGTACTTGATAAAGTAAAGGGGCTAAATAAGGAGTGTAATTGCCTCAAGTTTAGCCTTTTTGTTGATTCTTTGTTAAAAGTCAAACAACAAAGAAACGTTGATCATCCATCCGTTGGTGAATCCTGTGGCGTGCAGTCTTGTGGGAATTATTTTCCTCTGAAGTATCTTTTTCTTTTAGTTGTGCTCTTCATTTATTTATCACAAAGTCTTGTTGAAAGAAACGTAAAATATGTCATTTATCTTCTTACCTGGCAGTTTGTGTTGAGAACAGCCAATGTGAAAACCTCTTATTAACTTGCCATTGGTTAGTTGTATCTGCATAAACTTTGTTGTTTTCCCAATTTTGTACATTATCAAAAAGAACTACATCACATCCAGTATATTATAGAAAACAGGCAATTTTGGATGTTTTTGAGATGAATTCTCTCTAAGGAAAAAAATACAGACATGTTTGAAATTCTAAACTTAAGGACTTAACATCCCCTGAAAATCTTGTTTTTGCTGACCTCCACTGGTTTAACTTCTCACCTTGCTGCAGTGATGTAGAAGTGTACCCAGGGTGTGTAGGTACACTATTACATCAGTGTTGGGTGTGCGATAAGAGGTGCCAAAGAACACACTTCAGACTGCACCTAACTAGACAGGTGAAAGAGAATTAAAACTTTCAACCAGTGAGTGCAGTAAAAGCCTTTTTATTATGGTGTTAAACTCCCGGTAATCTGATGTTAAAGCATTTTTAGCTTCTGTACAGTGTTTTGTCCCCAAGTGGAAAATAATATTTGAGCGATGTACAGTTTCAAGAGAGATATAAATCAAATCCTTCTCATTTGATTGGACATGATGGCCATGATGTTATTGATTGAAATTGGTCAGAACTATATTACTTTAGCACACATCATATTTAATGTTACAGGAAAAAATACGATTGGATTTTGATATAAAGAAGAACATTTTTATAAGAAATTGACTTTACATGGTTAAGAAGTTGCTCAATATAACTGAGATATGTAGAAATCAGGCATTTTCCATTTAATCTCGAATTAAAGTTATTCTCTATTATTTTCTACTGATCATTTGTGGCAACTTTTGTCACTTTGCACTCCCTTTGTGCACCAAGTGAAACACATTTAGACAAGAGCAACAGTGTACTTAATTAGAGAATTACATTGCCAGTAAACCTAAATGGTTCAGAGAAGTAGGTAAATAAGAATGTGATGTTTCCACCCCGTTTCTAATGTTCCTTTTGAGTGAAAGCCTGAGTAAATGGAACTTACTGGGCTGTTGAAATGCATCGTGGGTACTCTACATGATGGTCACTTTTTTGCTTAGTAATTACCTTTAAGTGGTTTTACCAAATAAAAACAGCACAAATCAGACTTGGGCCGCGTACATTTAACAGCTGCAATTTAAGCCACGTTGCTCCAGGACACTTAAAGCTCCTTTAATGAAGCCAAACCCGAAAGGAAACGGTTGTAACAGATCCAATATGTGTAATTACAAGCCATATTTCTAAACCTAATGGAAAGTGCCGAAAGCTTAATGAAACAAGCCATCTCACTTTCTTGAGATATTACTTTTATCCTTAAGCCAGCGTGTCTTTCAGGCGGCCCTGACACCTCCATCGTTTGTCAAGCCTTATTGATTGCTTGTCTGTCCGCAACCAGCATCAGACGACGCCCGAAGAGACAAGAAGTGTCACCACCTTCCTTGTGACCTCTCTACGGGGAGGCGAGGTGTCGACCTGTCACTGTGCACCATGCTCCTGTCATTATGTCTGAGTGGGGGAACTGCCACACGTCTGCTGGTCCGACCAGCTCTGCAGTGGTTCAAAAGCTTCAGGGAATAAGTCATTTCAGTCCACCAAATGGATTTCTATAATAGAATTTTCAAGGGCAGTGGAATATTGAATAAAGCTTGCTGCAGTATGAGTGTTTGATGTGAGCTGATCACAACTCAGCAATACGGAGACTTCTAGCTTGGCCGGTCTAATGACAGCTACTGAAATGAGCACAATGTCTTAAAATACAAATCATACAATATATGCTCCGTGCATGCCAAGTAAGAGAAGTCCTTTTTTCCTATCAGCAAAGATAATACAATAGTAAAGTACAGGGGGTTATTTGAGGCAAACCGGAGCAGCAAAAGTTATCTTTTCAAAAAATAAGCAACTTTGTGAGAAAGTATCTGTTGATAAAAAGTAACATGTAGTTTGTGCACTTAAAAACAGAAGTAAAGAAGTTAACTACAGCTCCCACAAAGATCTTGTTCAGCAACATCCATTCACAGAGCGTTGTGTGTGCTGCTAACACTAAATAAAGCTATATTAAGGTTTGTTAAAAACGTATGATATATAAAGCAACATGTGCAGAACCTGGTTCCAGATTCGGTACCGGTTCCAAACTGGCCCACAAACTGCTCTGCAGTGTTTCCAGATCAGGTCACAAAACTTAAAATCCAACCAATTCAATAAAAAACAGCCCATAAAACCATTTCATGTATAATACAAAACAAATCATGAGCATACAAGGCTTTATTTCTGCATCAAATAAGCAAAGATAGATAAATAGGTTATTACAACCTACAAAGAGTGCAGTCAAACAACCAAATACATAAATAATCATGTCGTTGTCAACGATCATAACATCAAGGTAAGTAGGACCTCCATTATACATAAAAACGATCGAATATAGCTCATTTTTCAAATTATATGAGTCAATAATATGAGTTATTGAACAGAACAAAACAGAACCTTAACTACACAAAAAAAACCCACCATTTATTAATGTTTTCATGTAATAGTCACTTAATCTTTTGATGCTTTTGATGCTGGGGGAGAGAATATCTGATCTGCATTTCACATTTCTATTTTTTGAAACCCAACCTGCAACCATACACAACCATATTATCACATGTAGAAAGTGAGTCTATGTGCTTTACAAAAACTTAAGAATCAAAACGTATCAAGCCCATATTCAGAAACTGTACCTTTAAACCGAGCAGTCACGTCTTGGTAATGTTGTTATGTCAAATCTATACAGTCAGCGCTAGAAGTGATGCTAAACTCAGTGTAATTGACACAAAAACTATGAGTTCCCGGCTGCTGTTCCCAGATGTGGAAGACCGGGACAGTTTACCAATCAGAGCAGACTGGACTTTTTCTGAAGGGGGCACGCGCTAAAGTGTTTCCGACAAATGAATTGGCACTTGGCATGTTCAAGTAGAAACCGTCTATTAAAATATCCTTGTTATCACTGTTTATTTCTGCGTAGCTCAATAATGACAAGGTTTTATTAAATGTAGTTTTGACTAACTGCATGCTGAGTGCATAATTACAAGTTACTAATATTTAACACCCAGCAAGTGAAACTAATTTGCTCTCTTTTAATGTCACTGTTGAAAGCAAAATGGGCAGAAATTTAATTGCAGATATCTCTATTCTTCTTCCAAACTGCTGAATTACAGATATTACCCGTGAAACAAACTCTTATTTAAGATTATTAATTAGACAAGAAATAGTTTTCTTTCAATATCCCCCAAAGAATCCCATTGTTAAAGATTGAAGGCCGTTCTCTGAAATGCTCAGATGTGAGTTCTCTTTAATTACCTTAATGCACATCCAGGCGGAAGACTAAACCTTGACTGTGCAGTCTCTCCTGGTGTTATTTCTGAGTAGGAGGAGGAACAGATTGTTCAGTTATCCAGCAGTAATACGCTGACTGGTGCCCAGCAGTATATCAGACCAGTGTACTCGCAGTTGGCCTTAATACATCCAGCTTGCTTACAATAATCGTTGTTCATTTATTAATGTTAAGAGCACAAATTGAGAAACTCATTCGTCATGACAGACATAAAGTCCGTTTATTTCAACAGAATGTGCCGGCTTAATCTTTGACCGAAGAAAGTGACATGAGCTTCTTTGACACCAGTCTTCATATCACTTGCACAGAGAGAGACACTTTGCCAGGCACATTGTCGCATGTCGGCCCGAATCACTTTCCTCTCACTCCATTTGCTGCTGTGCTTGGATCAGCTCCCCATCTTGACACTTGCTAATGTCCCCGCTATCCTCACAGAGGCGGCTGTCCCTTGGTAGGGGATGGGAATTATTCTTTTTTTTCTTCCCCTGAGGCATACAGTAATGGCTGCTCTCCAGCTTGTGTCAGCCGCTGACGTGAGGCCCCTCTGGCTGCTGTAGTGTCGGTGTCGGGCCGAGTTAGCCGGGTCTTCAGAGAGCAGCAGAGGTTCTGTCCTCTGGCTCTCTGGGGGTGCACAAGGTGCTGCAGTCTGTGTTTAACAGAGTGCTGTCCCTTCTGCTCTGCTTGCTTTATCACACACTGCTCGGGCTGGTGCTGCTGCAATGTGTGCGCGGTCCTGTTTACTGGTGTCATATCTCTCCTCAACACCTCCTCAGCCACAGGAATTCAAGTTCTACCATCCATTATTGGCATTTCAGTCACAGGTGGAGTGAGTAAATGCAGATGCTAACTTAAAATGACATTGTAGGTTTCTGCAAACCACGGGAGATGTTGCATGTTGACTTTTCTGAACCAAAAACAAGTTTAACAAATAGATTTCATTTCAGCCTTATGTCACACTTGCAGAAAAGCACAATGCCACGTGGTTAACAACGTGAAACGATTGGAGAGTTTTAGGTAACAAAACTATTTGGTGAAGGTTACAAAAAAGATATGTGTTAAAACGCAACGTAAAAGTGCAACGTAACAACGCAACTAACGACACAACGTAACAATGCAGCGCAACAACTAAATATAAAAACGAATGCAACACAACATAAAAGTGCAACGTAACAACATAACTACAACATCCACTGGCTACACCTGAACCCCAGAAACAAATCCCGTCGCCCCCAGAGGCTTATCCAACATCAGACGCATAACCACCCTGAGATTGCAGGAGTACAACTCTGTACGTGAAAACCGTTGTGTGATGTCGTTGGTGGGTCTGGAACTGTAAATGACTTTAGTTTGAAGGATGTGGGTGTTTTTTTAAGCAGTTGTGGTTGATTGAAAGGTGCTATTGATTGTTTTGGTATGTTGACCCATACAAAGTCAGTATATCTTGGCCTCTGCTGCTTCAGGGTGAGGGTGAGGCACTACTAAAGTACTCTTTAATAACATTAAAATGGAACACAGGTCACTAAAGTGAACATCCATTTGGCTGTTTTGATCAATTAAAGAAAAATATATAAAAATACCAAATCCTTCCCCCATGCACTGAATATTCTAAACACCAAGATCGTTCCCTTTTATTCCCTACAAACCACCTTCATTTCCTTTACTCTGCCAGCTTTTAATGCATATCACGTACCCAAAGTCAAAGCACAGTTTTGCACACCTGCTTAAAAGTTTAGACACTGTAGAAAAGTAGCCAGGGGTTTGTTTTGATAAGCGATATAACCCAGAGTTAATGATCCTATTGCCATCAGTCGCTCTGGTTTAACCTGCAGTCATGAGGTGGCAAAAACCGATGGCCTTCCATTTGTACCTGGAAGGTTATACCTATTGTTATAAAAGCACGTTGAAACAATAAATCTACTAGACTTTTAGAGCACTTACGGCTAACTCTGTCTCGCTATGGTTTATGAGCTCCCTATAACCAAATACTGTATGTTAATGAGGTATATTAGTATGCTCAGTCAGATTTGCTGGAAGAGTTCAAAGACAAAGAACCCCAATCCATCAGTATGCATTATGAACTACTGCTCAGCAGCCTTCCCTGGCGAAGACACCAAGTTCAGCCGGGGATTGTTTATGAATGTTTTATATCACTTTATAGTACAATGAATATTTCCTGAACCGGACCCGTGTGCTCGGGATAAAGGGTGTCTCGCACAGTCAATTAAAAGAGAGAAGATGTAGCGAGGCAGACTGCCTGGGGTTTAAATCAAAAAAAATTGAAAAGTGGTAATTTTTCCAAGAGAAGTATTTTAAACTTTCAACACATTAAGTTTGAGCCAAGAGAAGTTCAGTGTCTTTTAAACTTTCGAGACTGAGTGAAGTTTCTCAAACCAGGCCACCCTGTCAGGAGGATTATTTCACTGTCTTCTATCAATATTTATATAAATACTGGGTCAGACCCACATTGTGAGGCCATAGTGACAAAACAGCAACTCAAGAAATGTACCACATCTTAAGCAGCTCATTATCCATCATCAGTTTTGTGTCTTTTTCCTTTGTTGAAAGGCATCTCTTTGTTGTGTTCAAGGTCCGGCTCCTCGTGATTCGAGCCAAATGGAGCAACATGATACACTCCTACACTTTTCTGCCCTTTGACAAAACATAAAGACGTGATCAAACACAAACTAGCGCCCATAATTGCGTCCCACAACTACTGCACACATCCTTTCGCGCTGCACATGCCCGCATTGTAAACAGAGCCGTGCCTTTTGCGGGACGGCCCCTGTGCTGCATTGTGGGATTGGACCAGTGCCATGCGGTAATGGAACTGGAGAGTCAAAAACCACTCCTGTCCGTCTGCAAGGTCTTTGTTCCTGCTATTGTCAGCAAATGCCTTTCGGATGATGCGGGGGCCACATGAAGTAATCATTTCTGTCTCTCAAGGGCATGACATTGTGGTGGTTCACTTCGAATGAAAATTAGTTTTTGTTCTCTTTTTTTTATAGTTCAATCTTTCAGCAGGGTGGCCTAACTCGCAGAGAGATATTGTTCCGAGGGGGAGGACTGGATGGTCCTGAGTTCAGGTCTAACAGGATCTGATCTTATTAGCTTTTCAAAATCTCAAATAGATAAGACCAATCAATTTGTTTCTCTTTGTGGTGACGCATGTTATTAACATGTCAATCAGTGGTGGCAGCCGTGTGACAGCCGGTCTGCCCCCATGGAGATAAATTATTCATACATTCTGTGTTACATCCAGTTCCTGCCAATTACACGGCAGTCGTCTTCAAAGTGCTTTGTTTTAAGGTGCAGCAGCTGTAGGACCCCCGATTGGCACGCTTCGGCCCGAGGGGAACATTCAGATTGAAGCAGCCTTCACAGCGCTCCCTCTATCATCACATAAATGCATCAACAGCACGTCGATCTCATCCCTTATCCACCTCGGCCCAGCATATTTCAGTCTGGGTTCCTTTCCAGAGCGCAACACTGTTAGCGATGGAATGCTTTTCATCCAGATTGGTGCATGCCAAACTTCCCTTGGACTGGACGTGTTCGGGTGGCGGGTGTCTTTGTGCTCGCTAATTAGAAGCAGCTTGGTCCAGCATGCCTGTGTGCACAGCGGATCCTCGCAGAACAACCTCTTCCCCAACTCCCCTCATCGCAGACAACACTGTAAAAAATAAAAATGAAAGGTCTGGCAAGGAACTATTAACTTAGAGCCAACTTTGTCAAGCAGGCCTTTTCAGGATATTCATACTGTAGTTATCTTACTGGGCATGCAGGTAATGTTGGCTTGACTCGTCTGAAATGATAGGCCTGTCACTTTTCCCTCTATTTTCCTCTAACTACTATTTCAGCTGTTTAGGGATCAGTTTTAGAGAAGTTGTATAAACAAGTATGGAGTAAAATATGTAACTATAGTAACAATAAGTAACCAGTGACCTTAGTTGACCCTTTTAGCCTCAGTCTGTGCCAGAAGACCCCCACAAATTTTGCCAGGCACAGCTATAATGCTGCGTTCATGTCATGTCAATAAAATGGGATAAATGGGAAAACCTCTTGCTATTTAGAATTGGGAGCATTAATGCATAATTCAATGATGATTAGCTCCACTGCTATCTTCAAAACATACCAGATGAAGGGCTTTTAAACCTAGATAAGCTGTTTTTGTTTAACATGTTACACATTTGTAGCAGCGTATTTTCATATGAAACAAAAGGCAAACATTTTATAACCCCTTTTAATTAGCTAAATCAACCATAGTAGTGTTTTTATTGGTTTTTTAGTAAGATTCACCCTTATTTTCTTGATAGTTATTTATTTCTGTGTTAAAATCAACTCGTGATTCTTTGCAGTAAAGAAAACAGTAACCTTTAAACTGTATGAATATCTGTCACTGACTGAAGCACATTAGATTACAGGCTGCGTTGCTATGGTCTTGCTATAAGCAGTAGATTTTAATTATTAATGTTAGTGTCACATTTGTTTCAAAGAAAAATAAGCCTTCTCTGAACATTTATTGTGGACATGCATGCAGTACTGGATGGTGTGATGTGGATACTGATGGAGGATGTCCATATGGGATAATGTGAATGGATTATTTTCCAGGAATTTCTTGTGATGCATTGAAATATTAAATCTTAATCAACTCATTAAAACGTAATGTAGTATGCAATCACTCAGTTCCCAAAGCCTGCGGGAACATATTGTTATCAAAGAGCCGACAGAATAACAATTAATTACGCAACCGCATACATTAATCTTCCAAGTGATTTGGGTTTGTGCAAGGGGGCTGCAATCACAGCAATCTGGGAAAGGGGTCAAAATTTGTCAATGTTTTGGGCCCAATTTCTGAAAACAAATATTGTACTAACTAACATCAACAGTGCCTTGGAAAAACATCTTGAGCGCAGAGAGGCTTTTGGATGCATGAGGCTGTGAGCTGTGACGGAATTTGTCTGAATCCCTCTTGTCCACGCATTACTGACCAACTTGAGCCAACTGTGGGGGTGGAAGAGAGGGGATGGGAGAGGGGAGGGGCGCTAGAAAAAGAGAAGGACAGAGAGAATGCGCGGGATTAATTGGGAGAGCTTTGGCATTTTTCCGAAACTAAACAACAGGGAAACAGGAAATGCAATTACACCCTCGGAGAAATGTGTCAAACAGGTTGCAAGCTCCCTCGCCGTGCAGTCTCACTCCTGCATAATGAACAGCTCCTGTAGCCAAAGGCACGGAGGGTGGCTTGTTTCACAAAAGGTGTGAAGTGAAGCCTCTGTGCTGTGAGGTTTTGATAGAGATGCTCGTGCTCCCCGGGCTCGCTGAGGGCGAGATAAATGGCGGGGAAAAAAAAGCCATGCTATCTTTAACAGACCTCACCATCTGGGCCTGTCGAGTGGCGGAGACGAGATTAGGACGACGCTCAAGATGACAACCACTCTCCCTCACGTGATGCGGTTCATTCCTGGTGTTTATAGCTCCTTCAATTAATGTAAACATATCATTTGGCAGGTGATAAGATATTAATGGGTGTTCAGAAGGGATACAGATCAGACAAAAATGTCTCTCTCTCTAGGTCACAGTAAGATGCTCAATGTATGCACTGTATAATCGTGTCTGATCTCTAAATGTCAATGTTGCATGCTGGGTCATCGAGCAACTGCTACTCAGCTGAGTTTGACATAAATGTCACGGTGATGAATGAGAAGGTTCAGAGATGACAGTGGTGCTAATGGGACCTCGCTCACATGATTCACTTCTTGTTATTGGCTTTTTCAAGCTGAGACAAAACATGCTCCAGATGTAAACATCACCTCATTTTACAAACATGAGCGATGTGACTCCGTTTTACCTTAGTATGCAGGGCGGCTGTGGCGTAGTGGAGAGCAAGGTAGTTCTCCAATCAGAGGATCGGCAGTCGATGTGTCCTTGGGCAAGACACTTAACCCCAAGTTGCTCCCGAAGGCTTGCCATCGGTGTGGACTGGATGTTGCATGAATGTTAGTTAGAGTCTGATGGTGGCACCTTGCATGGTAGCCTGTCAGTGGCGGAGCCTGTCGCTTTGGATTAAAGCGTCTGCTGAATGACTGTAATGTATGCAGAGTTATTACTGCACTGTAGGAAAAATACAGTAATTTCGTCATCATTTGGTAATTAAAATGTGCTTAAAACAAGCTCTTCCTGGGAGATCCCGAGGTGTCCCCTCTTCTCAGTCTGCCCTTTCCAAATTCTGTGTGTGGAAAACCTCCACAGTGAGGTTTACTTACTATCTAACCACCAATCAGCTCCTTTCAAGTCAAAGAAGCAGCTGCTTTACTCTGATGTCCTTTGGGAACCCTTAAAATGAATGCGACTTCTTACTGCTTACATAAAAAAGTAAAGTAGATCTACTGGTACCCTGCCTGGTACCCTGCCTTCGCCCATTGACAGCTGTGATCGGCTCCAGCACCCCCACGACCCTTAACTGGATAAGCGGTTACGGAAGATGGAGATCTACTGGTAGACTGAGAACTTCAACTTAAGGCTCAGGTCACTATGGTGGTTTTTCTGGGGCAGTGTTTTGGCTCTACCAGACACCGATTTTTTAGATTTCTTTCATTTAAATTCTATTTCTATCTTTCTTTATTATAAGGCACTTTGTGTTTCATTTCTTGTATTTAAGGTGCTATACAAATAATGTTGTTTTTATTTTCGACTGTCGTCTCTCATGAACAAAATGGCAAACTGCTGGACGGCTTTTGCTAACTCTACCAACTCTTTATGCGCTCTTTGATGATTTTAGTGTGCTGATCCGAAGGTATGGAATAAAACCACACTTGTCCTGGTTGACAATGCAAATAAAGTTTGTTCAAATCAAGTGTTGCATGCTGGAAGTGATGCTTTTCATACTAAATTCATATTGTCACATGTTTTTTAAGTATCAGTATAAAAATGTGTTGCACTTTGCCACTGCCAAGTCTTTGAAGTTTTGCGTTTGCAAATTAACATCAGCTTTCCACCTCTACTGCGGTTTTGAACTTAACTTTGATTCCCTGTCACAGTAAGACTGCAGGAAGTTACAGATTTTTTCTTTTATGTTGAGTATATGATAAAATGAATTTCTGAGATTGTAACTCCCTTCAGATGAAAAGCTTTACATTTCCCTCTTTGATTGTCTCAGCATGTCATCATATTCATTTGTATTAATATACATTCTCTTTATCTCACGCTGGCTTCATCACTTCCACCTGTAACGGATATATTTATACTTTCTGCGTCACTCTGTTCCTTGTCAGTGCACACAGATGTGATATAGCGATCTTTCCACATGATATAGTGTTGCAATCAGTCAGCACGTGCTGTAACATCGTCATCCAACCCCCACTACTACAGGAAATGTCCTGCTTTGATATTTTCCAAATGAGTGGAACTTTGTGTCAGGAGGGCAACAGCTTACAAGGCTCATTCACAGTGTGTGAAACATGTAATCACTGTTTGCCTGGATTAAGAGGTTTCCACGGGGTCACGTCGCTGCTGTTAACCCCCTCTCTCACTCTGTGGGACACCCGGAAAACATCTGGAATTGTCATCATCTAGACTCCGGTCCAAACAAGGAATCCTTGGCCATTTCATGAGTGTATCAAGCTTTTGAGACGGGGTTTGATCAAAGCTCAGCTCGCTCGACTTTGTATGGTTCCTCCCACTGTAGGATTTTCATCACATCACAAGGACACGGAGAAGCCTTGAAAGGGTGAGAAGCCAATTCAGACTGATTAAAGCAGCCAGGCGAAGACACAACATGCCAGATGAAAAAAAAGGAACGGTGTCAACAAGAGGAGTGCTTTTCAGAAAAGATACGATGCCCTGATATTGGGTTTTAATAGCTTTCAGTGTTCAGACACGAACACACTGAACACAAAACTGTAAACCTTTAACTTTTGGAAAGTTTGGAAAGAAAAACCACCAACATTACAGCTACATGTTCTTTTCTATGGGAACGACATATCCTCGGGTAAAAATCTTTAAAAATGTCAGCTTTTCAAAAACAACCTTGTTTTGAGCACCATGTAGTTTAGTTTTATCCATTTGGACTTGAAATGGCTTCAGAGAGGATCAAAGGTTGGGTTGAATTTTCTCAGCCCAAAGAGGAGAAACATCTTAACCCTTCATTTAAAAAAGTAAATAAATGAAACTCAACAGGACTGAAGGAGGAACTTTATTAAACGTTAAAAGCAAAGATGGTAATGTAGATCATTAAAGAAATCTATGCCCGCGGTTCCTGTTCGACTTTGCCCTGATTGGAGTTCAAACGGATGTATCCGAAGATGATGATGAAAGTTCAAGAGGAGGCTTCTCATCTAACACTAATCTATTTTCCATACGCACTCTTGCACTGCTCTTTTTTTCCCCCATGTCAGGAATTTTTCTCACATCCCATCACGAAATTATCCAGTCTCACTTATGGCTTTTCATATCTCCCCCCCTACATCCTTTTTCTCCTCTTGAATGACATCAGACATCACATCCTTTTTTTCCTCTCAATAAATATGAAATACAATCCAGCTGTGGTGTTTCAACACAACCTGGAATGGTGATCATGACTTCATTGCTGTGCTGTGGCCGAGCCAAGTATGTTGCATATGCATTCTTCTGAACTGAACCCAGTGTTGTTCTCTCTCTTGCCGCAGTGGTAATATGAGAATCTCCAACAGGTCAATTGCAATGTAAATGGGGATAAAGTGCAAAGGTTGACCTTTACAAGTTTTCTGATACTGGAATTTAGTTCCATCCTGCTTTCATTTTTTTAAACCTGGCATTTTCTTCGATAGTTTTAATACCAAGTGGGGCTGCACTGTACTTTCTAAAGATCACCTGTCAATCAGACAACGCACTGTAGTTCATCTTTTATTTCTTGTGAACTGCTGCTGCAGCTCCTGGTGGCATACCAGACATAACTCATGTCTCATCATCATCTCTTTCAGGAGCTTGCTTTATGTAAAATCCCTATTAAGATTAGCTGTGTCACAAGGCAGAAAGGTATAATGTGACAAAAATTGTTGCATATATAAAAAAAATAATGAAAAATGACTTTGACACCAGAGTAAAGACTACAACATTGCCTTTGTCAGTTGGTAAATCCTCTGTACAGTGGCCTTTTTAGGACATTGCAGGCTCAGTTTTACATAACTTTCATCAGGCTAAACTGGAGTTGTAAAGCATTCCTTTAGATCTTTAACTGTCCCTCAAACAGCGAAGGCTTGACTCTGAATGCTAATGTTAGCATTCAGTAGCCTAACCTTAAACCACTTTTAGACATTGCTTTGACATTTTTTCTCTCTTTTGCTTTGCTTCCACTGCCTCACTTGAGTGATGAGCTATTGTTTATGCAGATGGATTTCTACAAAGTCAGCAAACAGGCCGTCCTTTATCCAGATTAATTCCTGTCCATGCTGTCTAATCCAAAATACCTCCTCAAATTACTTCTCAGTCAATCGGCTATTGGTCTGAAAACCATTTAACTTGTGGGGCCAACAACCAATATTTTTGGGGTTTGGTGGAGCCAAATAGATAAATGTGCTATATAAATGTAGTTTATTTACCAAGGATGTGTGCATTTTATACACACATGACTTTTATACACGTATGAAATTTGAATTAGAACAAGACTTTCACCAAGGAGACCTCTGTTTGTGTCATGTAATTCAGGTCCGTATTTAATTAACAGAACAAACATACTTATTTTTACCAAACCTTACCAAGTAGGTTTGTTGCATAAACAAACATAATTGGGATGCAGTTTGGTTGTATACGAATGTCATTTTGAAGAAGACAGGGTTGAATTTGAGGTATCCTGTCATGTATTTACTAACGGTTGCACTAGAGGAATCATCAGGGAATCACCAATGTCTTAGTTTAAAGAATTTATCCTCTTGGGACTCTGCCTATGTCTCGTCCAGATGTCAAAGTATAATCAATCCAAAAGTTGTTGATTTGAGTTTGTGTTGAGACATTTTATGGTGATCCTGTTTTGAAGTCAGCAATATTGAGAACATGAAACATATAAACTGAATGCCTCAGTTGACTGCAAATCCAAAAGGTGATAAGTGATGGAGGTTAATATGGCTTCTGAATGTCTTTACAGGTGCGCTTGTTAAAGTAGAAATGTTCTATTAAGGGGAAATCTTGCTTTGAAGCTTTACTGAGTTGTCTAGAGCATCCTGCTCTAAGCTCTGAAAAAGAGACGGACATCTGTCTGTAGGGATTCATTGAAACCTTAAACCTTAAAAATGCAACAAAGGAAAAAAGAGAACAGTGGGATTGCATTGGGTTAAATTGTAGGGCTTTCATTGATTCTGTTCCTATTTTCTGTTGTGTTTGTGACACTGTGTAAAACTAACTCCCCGTCACAACTCCTATCTGTATTGCAGCTCTTCAGTAATGCAGCCAGAGAGGGAAAACATCTTTGCTTCATATGTTTAAGGTAAGGTTTCTCTCTTTTCTGCAGACCCAAGATGGAACAACTTGTCCTCAGTACACTTATTACCTTTGGCTGCTTACCTTCCTCTCCATCTCATGAAAGAGAAAGTTTGTTCTGCAAAATCAATAATCAGCTTTTACCTGAATTCACAGCCTAAATGTTTTGCCCTTTATTATTTGTCACAACTTGCTCACAGTACAGCAATTACCAAAAGGAACAAAGAGTTCTTGATTATCATTCAACAATGAGAGAACAACTCAGCTGTAAAGAACGCTGGGAACCTTTATGTTGAGAAGATGCTGACAATATAAGTCAATCAACAAAGCTCCATAGGTGTAATGGTGCTATGCTGTGCCATGCATTTGTCCAAATTGCATGCCATTTTAAAGATACTGTGAAACATAATAATATCTGTAATATAGACTGCCTGCAATTGGTGTGCCATTTAAGGGCTGTTGACATCACTGACTACATGCCTTAGTAGATGTCTGATATGAACGTCAATCCAATGAGTCCTGGGAAATAAATCTTAAATATTGCTTGAGAATAGAGTGAAAAGGTTACCGCTTTGAATCCCAAATATCCAGGGTCCCGGAGCAAGACATCAAACTCCTACCTGTTCAGTTATCGTAAGCTCCTCTCAATAAGTGTTCAGCTCAACGTCTCTAGGGTGTTATTGTTTCTCTGCTCTCTCTGACTTTAGTTTTATTGATGCTTGCTGTGCTTCTGTCTGTGCTTCCTCTGTTAGAAAATCTTTACAACAGAGTGCCATTGTAGAGCCTGGGGAGAGCAGCACAACGGCACCATTCGTCACTTATATTGGGGTTCTTTAGTGTTGTCATTTGTCTCAGAATTCAAAAAAGGTTCTCTTGTTCTTACTTTTTAAGTCAATACTTCCTCGCAGGTACAGTACTTATCGTGGGCCAGTATGAAAGTGCATGCATCACATTGTCAGCGCTGGAGTGGATTTTGTGACGTTAGTTGGTTGAACAATAGGCCATTAGGTTGGCGGCGAAGTCAATCAATCAAAACAACAGAAATGATGTCGTTACCATCACGTCTGCAGAGAAATGGGTTTATTTTTTGAATGACTTGGCCTGTTAGAAGACATCCTGTAAGGTCATACAGAGTGAAAAATGTACAGGTGACAGTGATCAACAAGGGAGCGCTGTCTTGTTGATAGATTCCTGTCTCTTTTACCATTAGTCTGACATGCTGGAGTAGAAGCTAAGAGGCAAGAGTCTGCAAACACATCATACACAGGTACCACTTTCTCATAAATGAACCTTTGCAAAGGGTTTCTAGATTGTAACTAATGGCTTCATTGTTTTAAATAATTAAGTAATGCTTAATAACATATATAAGAAGAGCTTTTTGATTGCCAGTTTGTCATAAATACAGATTATTAATAGAAATTTAACAAATTCTAGTTCAATAATATGCCGACAGCAAAAGTCATCATTGGTTATAAATGCTGATAAGTCATAAACAAAGCGTTTTGTGTAGTAATCCAAGTCTGCAGTTACAAATGTCTTTTTCAAAAAACTTAGTGGTCCAGATATTCTGCAGCCTTTCCGCAGAAGGTCAACCAATGAACTAATTAAGGGATAAACTTAAGAGCTAAATGACAAAGCATGCGTGATGCAAGAGCAGGATAAACAGCAGCCAAGTAGATTGTTCACAGCTACCCAAATGCTATTCTTGCAAACGAGTTAGACTAATCTATAACGCATTAGTGACATCTTATAAACCCTTCAAACCCTGCAAACACGTCATCACCAGTCGAATCAACACATTTTTACATTTCCAGTTCATTTCACATATCACTCGACTGAAATGGTTGGAAACTTCTAACTTTGTGGCGATAAATAAAGTTGAGAATCAATAGATTGGTTGGAAAATATCTGATTTGTAAACATCTATTACTTCCCTGGAAAGACCCTTGGAGTGTGCTTTAGAAAAGCACTTACCCACCACCTGCTCTAGTGCAGCTGCTCGGTAGCCAACAGAAGACCAACTAATTGTACTGCAAAGCTTCTGGGTGTGAATATATGCAACTAACTGAATGTGAAGCAGGCTGCAGCTTAAACCAGCATGTGGGCATCAATAAGATGCATGAATAGATAGATGGATTAAGATCTGCATGAATGTTTGACACTAAACCAAAGCAAAACAAAATCTCATCCTCCCCCAGTGTCCTGCACAATCACCTTCTGGTTAGCTTTATGACAGATGCGGCACTTTGGCAATCAATTCCAGGCTGGTGTCCTCCTGTTTATCTGCAGGCAGGGCACTTCGGTCCCCATTCGCAGTATTGATGGTAGGGCCAGAGCGGACTCTAATCTCCTTCTATGACATGCCTGTGATGGCAGCCTGTAAATCATCTTCTCTAGGGAGGCTGCAGAAAATACAAAATATATCTCACAAAAAGCAGTACATGCACAGCAATACATATTTAAGGCTCTTTGATTTCAGTTTTTACTGACTTTTCAATGAAAAAATGCTATTTCAAAAGGAGCAGACTCATTCGAAAAACATTTCACCTGGATATTATGCAGTGTGTTAACTGCTGCATGAAGACATACATCATCATATTTTTTTCAATAGGCCCTCCTGCGATTAATACAGCTCCAGAAATATTCAGATAATAGAAAATGAGGAAATAAAATAATGACACAGTTAAATAATGAAAAATAAAGTAGCATCCATTCTTAATAGGCCAAATAAATACAATGTTTTTCAGCAGAATTTCTGGATCAACAAGATTAGATTAGATTTTCAAGTCATACAATAGAAAAGTAGTGATTATATGACTTTACGAATTGGTTCACTGGTTTGTAAAAAGCAAAGGTCTTCTCTCTCTTAATCCATCAAACACACAACACAGACACGCTTGACTCTACTTGCACCTCCATTAAAAGATGTCTCGCTCTCTTTTGTCTCCTTCTCTTTCCCTGTTTTTGCCAGTTTCAGTTTTTTTTTCCATTTGTCTCCACCTCACTTCAGAGAATTTAATTTCTCTGTTTTGCCGCTCCTTTCACCTCCACGTCTGTGTCTGGCTCACAGGGAGAGTATCTCAGGTCTTAGCGAGCAGCCTCCACTTAAGCACGATAAGAGCACTTGAATGCAACACCACAAGCCAATCCACTGTGAGCTCTGGCTGGAGGACCGCTGAGGGGACATTGCACTGCCTTGCAAGTAAATAAGCCACTCGGGAACTTATGGAGTGCCTCCCTTGAGAGATGGAGAATGAGGAGACAAAGAGAAGAGAGCAAGCTTAATGGAAACACTATATTGTGCCACCCAGGAGACCCCGCAGTCGTCCTGAAAAAAAACACCATTATCCACTCATTATAGATGTAAACCATTGGATGGAAACACATTTTATACAAAGAGGTATTTTACCATTGGATGCAAACACATTTTATACAAAGAGGTATTTTCTTTTCCCAGAAACACTTTTTTAGATTTGGGGAGATAAAATTAGATTTAGATGGGAAAAATCAATCCTGGTCCACGCATGGTCTGTTCCTGATTGAGATTATTTCAAGTGTTTGGAAACAGGCTGAAATCCCAGTCCACCACATGTCATTTAGAAATCAATTATCTTTTTGTAGCTTGCTAGCTAGGAAGGTAACTAGCCACTACTTGCATTTTGTATACAATACTCACCTGTGGACCATTTTTTGTTGGGTTCCATTTGTATTGACCTTTCTCAAATGCAGCCACCGTTGTGCCACTTAGTTGTTTCAAGTACTAAGTGCATTCCCCGGGATTTTGTCTTTATTGAATATAAATTAAATTAAATTTAAATTAAATGTATTTATAAGAAACACTGGTGGATGCCACCTCTCTTCGACTCCTTAGTCTTTGAATTAACAGGAATGGATGATGGCCTATTCTCTAACTTTATATAGGATGAGCTCTGGGGCACAATGTTAAACTGTCTTGATAAGCATGTGTATATATTCTAAACTGTAGAATATTCTTCACTGATTTTAGTGCATTATGAGATTCCATAGAGTCAGCATGTAGTGGTCATTTCAGGAACTGCAGCTTGTGGCACCTCAGCTACTGACATTAATTGTAATACATTTGCTGCCATTTGATTTAAATCCACATAACATGAGTGATTCACAGTATCCTCATACAACGCTCGTATGACATCCTACAAAATGTTACTGCTCATTTCTCGTGGGTTTTTCCTACAGAAGACAGCAACTAGTGTTGATTTCCGCTAATTACTTATTAAAATAACCACAGAAGTGCGGTTACTTAAGTATGGAGGTTAGGTGACAAATTCATCAACGTTGACTTGTTGGTTGGTCCCGGCACCTCTCACCTGCCTTGTGTATGCTTTTTGCGGCTTTAAACTTCATTGTTCAAGATCAGCACAATAACATATAAAATAATTTCATGGGATATTTATACAAATTACTGTGCATTCCTTTTTCCTTGATATTGCTACGAATGCTGGATGAGACCAGCTGGATGGTTATATTACTGTGTCTAGCTGATTAGTGTTTCTGGTGCGTCTCTTTTGGTTTCTCCTGCTTTTGCTGTTGTTGTTTTGTCTGACTTGACTAATGATCACCTGGCCTCTTTGCAGTCTCTTTGTAGTCGTTATATGTTTCTTTGTGGTCATTTTGAGTCCCTCCCTGGTTGGTACATTTCTCTTTCAATGAAGGTGAAGGGCATTGGGGGGGGGGCCTGACACTTTGGGCCCCTGGGCATATGCCCGTTAGGCCCGTTCAGTAATCCATCCATGAGCATCTGCCAACCCACCTTGATGATTCAGCGTCTGACATGGGTTAAAGGCTCTTTGGGAGCTGACCAGCTTTGGTGACCAGACGTCCCTGTAAGGGGTGGAATTTAAATTTATTTTAGTGACATTTAAATGCCATTCATCCAACTCCCCGAAAAGAGAGAGGGACATAGTGAGTGCAGACATGTTTGCAGCCAGAGAGGGAGGATGCATGGACAGAAGGAGAGGTGAAAAGGACAATTTAAAAAAATAATTAATGTAATTTACTTTAATTTAATTTCTTTAACTACGCAGACTAACTAGCAGAGAAGTTAATGGTGACAACAAGGAACATGTTATAGCTGTCTAATGTGGTTTTTAGTATGAGTAGTGAACAAGGATGTTTAATGGTTGCAGAGGATTGTTATGGCTGCTAATGGAGCATTAGCTCAACAGCTATTATACGTCATGGAGATAATGTTGAAAATCATGAGTGTTTCCTTTTTGTTTTACTAGCCCCGTGCGCTGCCTCTCCTCCTGGCACCGAGACTCTGATGTTAGACGCTGTCATCTCAGGGCCACCATGTGACTTGTCAGCTGCTGAAATGAACAAGATCAGATTTATTTCTTCAGATACACTTGGTGAGTTTGTAAGCTTAAAGAGGTAGATTCTGAAAGATGTGAGACCGATGCAAATGGAGGTAAAGATAGAGAGATTTGAACCATTATATAATGTTTTTTCTTCTCGCCATGAATCAACGCCAACAGGATTTTGCTGCAACCGATCTAAATTGCTTTGTGTTCCCTGAGATTTAACAGGTCTCCTTGCACTGTCAGTAAATGTTTCTTCATTTACCCTCTGAATAATATGATTAGTCAAATGCAATTTAGTGGATTTATTATTGGGCTCTGTTGAAGCCTAACTGCAAATGGCTGTGACAGAAGTGGGTTTTGAAACATATGTGCACACACACACACACACCCACACAGAGAGACACACACATACTGGCTGTACACTACATCTGTGCTAGCCAGCCCGTGGAGAATGCCCGATGTGACAGCTGCTGGCCCGTTTATTTTTGTCTAAATCAAGATAAACACAGTCTTTTCCCACGAACCGTTTTCTAGGCCTTGGCAGTATACAACTAAACCCCCACACATATCAGTGTTCATTCTCTCACACACACACACACACACACACACACACACACACACACACACAGAGACACGAGTGGTATGCCAACAGCTGTACACATGTCCACATACGTTGTCCTTCAGCAGTTATCTTTGGATTGGATGTGTCGTTAGATTACATTTCCGCATAGGAAAATAATGCCCAGAGACAACATGAACCACTCAAGATAAAAAGCATTGAGTGTGAAATGTCACATGTTATGTTTTTATTTGTTAGCCCTATTAAGCCTTGTAAAAAGGTAAATGCAGTAATTATTCTGTTGCTTTCATGAGGAAAAACTTTACATAAGGGTAGCTTACAATGATAAATGCAAAGAACCACTCATTAAACATGAAACAAGTAAATATAAGATAAGATAAGATAAGATAAGAAGATAAGATAATCCTTTATTAGTCCCGCAGCGGGGAAATTTGCAGGATTACAGCAGCATAGAGTAAAGTGCACACAAGATACATAGTAAAAGAAAGACAAGATAGTATTATATTGCTAAAATAAGCAATAAAAAACAGTAAAAAATCCACAATAACTGAAATATTATATGTACAGACAAAAACTATTATAGCTATAATTGCACAGTGTATTGTATATTGTATTGCACGTGTCATGTGTCATGTGGTCTGCTGGGAGCAGAGCTGGTTGTGCGGCCTGACAGCAGCAGGAAGGAAGGACCTGCGGTACCTCTCCTTCACACACCGGGGGTGAAGCAGCCGGTGGCTGAAGGAGCTGCACAGAGCTGCCAGGGTGTCCTGCATGGGGGGGGGAGGTGTTGTCCATCAGGGATGACAGCTTGGCCATCATCCTCCTGTCTCCCACCACTTCCACCGTATCCAGTGGACACCCCAGCACACTGCTGGCCTTCCTGACAAGTTTATTTGAAATTATTTGAAAAGCGCTCAAATCATGAAATTATTTGAGCGCTTAATACCTTTTCATCTGCATCCATATGGGATGCTGGATAGGAAATAGCAATCCTCCTTCATGCCCTTTATCTGTGACCTAAACAAAGATCAGATCAGATATTTTTGTGGAGTGTCCTTGTGAAACAGTTTGAATCTGACAGAATGAACTTCTGACCGCTGTAAGCTTTGGGGCTGAAAACATCTCAACATCTGATCCCGACATCACTGACGACGAGTAATGCTCTCTGTTAGTCGCAGCATTCGAAATATGACACAGGCGTCACATCTGACATGGGGGTGTGGAATGTTTTTGATTAAGTATTGACCTGAGAAGTAAATCTTGATTTCAGGCCATGGATAGTGCTTACATGTTAGGACATTTTATTAAATTTTATTCTTACTTGGTGACAATAAGAACGTCTCTAACAGTAGCTAAAGTTGGCTCACATTATCTAAAATCAGCCATCAGTTATCGTCAGAATTCACAATGTTATAGTCATTATTGGCATTGGTAATCAATATCACATGTGACAGTTTTTCAACCAGTGTTGACAATAACTGTGAAATATTTAAAATGAAATATTGAAATCATGTTAATATTACACGTTATATTATCAGGTAAATAATCTAGCGCCTCTAAAATAACTTCTGTTTCTTTCCATTATTTCTTACACACACACACACACACACACACACACACACACACACACACACACACACACACACACACACACACACACACACACACACACAAACACACACAGTCAATAGCTTCTAACACAGTGTGTTGCTACTACTTCCACACAAAATCATGTCTCAGTTGATGACAGACGAGAGCGAGACACTTTACCATCACCCGAGGAAAGTTAGCTCGCCAGTGTGGGATGTGTTTTTCTTTTTCTGTAATAAAGACAGAGTGTTGTTAGACACCACAGTCTGAAGATCTGAAATGTGTTCATTGTGTAACAAAACACACAATAAAACTGATTTAATGATGAATTTGACTTTCAATAGAAATCTGAATAATATTATTTTCCTTTCGTTTGGCCGTGATAATGCAGTGGAAATTGAATATTGTGACAGCCCTCGTCTACATATCACAATGTACCACCATTTCTATGTTGTTCAATTTCACATTGACTATTCAAAAGAAAGCTATTTGAAATATGTTTTGACATTTGCAATATGGGAATGCTGTGGTCAGTGTTTTGTAGCAACTAGTGCCATAGCAATGAGTTGTTTGCAGCCCAATATTAACAACAAAGCATCAGACACAGCCAGACATCCAGAGTGGGTGAGTCTGTCCCAGAGCAATGATGAGAGCCCTCACTAACCGGGGAGCAGTTATCAACGTTTACAAGGGACATGACACCGTGTTGCAGGAGTTACAACAAAAAGGAAGGCTTTCTTTAAGGAGGAGCTGATAACGTTGTAAATGTTCTGTCTGTTGTCATTCCTCCGGCGTGGTGGCCTCTCCCTCGTAACTACCAGTAAACACTCTGTAAACAGGCCACGACGGATCCTCTGCTGTTCGAGGCCTGCTTAATGACTACACCCAAAACGCTCTGTCTGCTGTCTTAAACGTGCATCATGGGGTATGAAATTAATAGCTTATCAAAATGCTAATTACAACGGTCATTATCATGCAAATTAAAGAGGGGGCCAGAATGCAAAAACTCCTCAGACTTAAAGGGATAAAATGGGGTTGTTTCTGCATATTTTGTTATGTTTTTGATCTGAGATTTTTTTGGATTCGGGTAAAGACAAAGCTGCACTCATAAATATGTTTTATTCGCAATGGAGGAAGTAAATATAGGTAATGTGAAAGATGTCGTTCTTGATGACAAAGCTTTTTAGCATCTTTCAGCTAGCTGTTTTGCTTCTATGGTCCACAGCTTAGCTCTCACTGCTCTTGTCAACCCTGTATTCAGCAGCAGCCAGTGTGCAGCAGCTGTCAACAGCAGAAAGGTGAGCTAGTGAGCATAGTTAATGGCTAAAGAGACATTATTTCCCTAAAGGAGATGGTGGTGACCAAAACATAGCTAAAATGAGAGTGAATATTGGATTTACATCCATCTGGTGGCCATAATCACGACTCCAAATGAATGCTAATGTTGCTCCATGTCTACTGGATATTTAAATAGCAAGTGTTTGCTAACGCACTTATTAGAGATACTAATCTAAAAAAACAACAACAAAAAAACCTCCAAGGTACCCCTTCCAATGTTTTCATATCAACTATTTTAGTCCAGTGCACCTCAACGTAGCTAAGAACAGAACCAGTCCGTCGTCGTTCGTCTCCTCCCTCAAAGCATGACTTTTCAAGTTTAAGAATGACTGTATTCTTGCATCAAACTTTCTTATCAAGACTAGAATAAGGATTTAGGGGAGCTTTAAGCAGCCTCCTTGCAGGCTGAGAAGAGACTTTGATCTGTTTGATCAGGACACACTCCGAGCTTAACATTTTAAGGCAAGAGATTCTTTTGTGAGCGCATCAATTTTAAATCTGCTACAAGGTAAAGAGCAGTGATGCAAGTGCATGCTTCAAGTCCCTTCAAATAACATCAGCACTACTCTTTCCCTTTAATAATGTCAACTCCAGTGTGTGGTTGCGTCTAGCACTGCCATTTGTGATTGTATTTTATTCTTCCGTGAAGTAATGAAAAATCTGAACAAAAAACATCTGGCCATTAGGTTTGATAACCGATTGCAACTCAATCTGTTCCACCAATTTCCATTTTTAAAGGGAAGTCTCAAGAGAGGTGCAGGTTATTGCTGCCATTTCCAGGATGTCAAGTAATTTCTTAGAACAACCAAATCTGCGTTGAAAACAGTCTACTTTAATTTAAACATATGCGTGTTAATAACACTGAGCAACTAAAAATGTCTTTTTTCCCCATGGAGTATTTTTTGCAGTGTCTGTCTTTTACTTCAGAACATCAGTAGCTGGCTGCTGGGTGGAAACAAACTACAAAGCATTACCAACCGACTACTGGCCAACAGCCTCCAGCAGCCACTTCTTCTCCCAACCCCCACCGCCATAATTGCAGGGCCCTTGCAACCTTCAACCAAAATGGCTTCCATTCACAGTGATGCTGTTTGATAACATGAAAGGGTACAGTTGTGTAATCACGGAAATAATCAGGAACAAGAGGAAGAAAAAGGAAAAAAAACGTAAGACCGTAATCTCCTTTAAAATTGAGATGGATTGGAAGATATGAGGAATCTAAAAAAAAGGCTAAATGGATAGAAAATGGTTACATGGATAGATGGTTGGATGGAAAAATGGATACATGCATGGATGAAATAATAGAGAAAAAGAGGGATGGACTGAAAAATGGATGAATGAATGGATAGAAAAATCCATGCATGGATGGATGCATGGAAAAAGTAGATCCATTGATGGTGATAAAAATGGATAGATGGATGGATATACAAAAGATGAATGGCTGGACATATAGAAGATTGGAGGGATGGATGGATGAAAAGAAAATGTATCAATTGACAGAAATAAAAATGGAAGAGATGGAATGATAGAGAATTAGATGGAGGGATGGATGGATGGATGGATGGTTGGACAGATGTTTAGATGGTTGGATTCTTAAATGGATAAATGGTTAGACAGACAGACAGACAGACAGACAGACAGACAGACAGACAGATAGATTTGTCTACAGTTCTTCCCAAACCTTTATTCAGTGCATGTGCTGGCAGACAAAGACAAATAGGAACCAGGAGCTTCCCGCTGTGGCACCCCACCTTCCTGTCAGGAGCTAACTGAGGCAGGGTGCTAACAAGTCTAGCCTCCCTTTCATCTGAGCCTTGGGGAGGGGGAGTGAGAGGGCGTGTGTGTGGGGGTGGAAGTTGAGAGGTTGAGGGAGCCGGGCTTGCATCCGCTGATAGTCATGAAATATGTATAGACACTGCGCCTCAGACGGGCCATAATTGATCAGAGGACGCCATTAACCATGGCACATCCCATCTTTTTGCTGCACCTGTGAACCCCACCCCCATCTGAGCCCCCGTCCCCACCCCCGTCTTTAACCAGCTATGACGATCACACAGACAGAGAGGCAAAGAGGAAGATTAATGAACGAGGCACGCCCAGAAGCTCAGTCACAGCCAAGGTAATCATTTTCTGTCAACGGTAGCATTCTGTCATTTGCATACCGTTGGACCACTTTCACGCAGTCAAGCTCGACATAAACAAATATTTGCAGGAGAGTAAACATTAAGTACACTATCATGTTTATGACTACACAATCAATATTGCAAAAATGAAACTGTCAGTATACCTTTTTTTTTGCAGCAACCCTTTTCTCTCTGGATGGATTGCTGTTAAAAGCACCTTTTCAGCTGACCTGTGATCAGTAACCTCTCAGTCACTCTATGCGAGGAAATGTCACCGGAAAAGAGCCATGTGGAACAGTTTCATTTCATTTACATTCAGGAGATTACCTGACATTTACTGAACCAACACTGAGATGGTGCTGCTTCAGTGCTTTTTTGCTAAGGACCACTTCATCAGGCCGTGTTGTTATTTATGGACATGTTGGCTGTTGGAAGGATAGATGGACGGTTAGAGACAGGGTTTAAAAAAACAGAATTGATGAATTAATGGAAGATAAAACAATAACATTTAATAAATACAAAAATACAGATAAAGCATACAAGCTATAAAGACCAATAAAAAGCTGTAAAGCATGGCTCTAGAAGTGACTCGCCCACATGTATTCACATCATGACATGCTGTATTGACATTTCAATGTTAAGTTATTGATTATTTCACTGTGGCCAGATAAATGATGTTGACAATCCCCCAGCACAATACTGAAAAGGCCTGCTCTTCTCAGGGAAGACTCAGCAAAGTAGAAATCAATGGTCAGTGGAGCGCTCACAAATCAGTTCCTCCTTTCAGAGTCAGCATGCATGCTCATTAGATGCAAGATGAAATACCAGTTATTGGCTTGAGGGAAATTCAATTTGCAAGACCAGTAGAGAAAATGGTTCCCATCAAACAAAACCGTTCACTACACTGGACAACACTGCACAGTCCCAATAACGGTGTTCAAGGTTGAAGCTTTACCGTTATCACTGCATTACTAGTAATGTAGAATGTGCAGAACCTTCTTTAGCCCAAATGATGCTGCACTAATCTGACACATGACTGTGTTTTCCTCCAAATTAACACGTAAAGTTGACATCAAGTTGACGTTTGATTTAGTTTAGAGCTCAAGAAAGCCGGTAACAGCTGTTCATAGCTCTCTTAGATTTCATATATCAATATTATGACACTATAATATCCATAATAATTTCACAAATGAGATTAAATTCCTCTAAAGGATTAGGCTTGTGCTATTCTGTTTTTTGATTGTCTACAAATCTTATGAAAAGACCAAACTATTTTTTTTATTCAGTCTTTTAATATTTACTGACTTCTCTTCCGTGGTTGTAGGTTTCAGTCCCAGCCCATTTATTACTGGAGATTTAAGTCCTAAATGTATAGATTATTTCATGTTAGACATCTGATTAATTTTCTAAATAATTGTGCAATGTAGCTTAAAGAAAATGTCTCTAAAACAGGAGTAAAACATACATTTCTTGTGGACTATTTCCAGCAGCGGAACACATTTGAAGATATATTGAGTATTTACAGCAGCAGGATGATGAATGTGGGATTGAATGAAACTAAACTACAGAAGGAGTGTTAAAGATTTTTTTCTTTTAAATAATTGGGCTCTATGGCACAAAGGAATTAGATATATATAGTTATTTTCTACACATGCAATACTTCTTGTGGGGATTTGCTTGGAAGGCATGGTAAGGAACTTCAGGGTAATCAGGGATTTTTACAGTTTAAAAGCAGGTAATAAATTTGAGATTGTCCTTTTAGCGGATGCTTTGTGAATCCTCAGTAGAATCTGTCTCAAATAAATCCCTGATGATCTGCTCTGGACACTGGGCAAAGGGGATGAGTTATCCTTCATTCACTCCAATCTAGTGATTCCTTGTGTCTGTCCAGCATGTATCATTTGTCTTTAGCCTGTTAAATCGGTTGCTGGCTTGTGTGTGTGTGTGTATGCAGCAATAGTGGGGGATGGTAACTAAGGAAACCAGCGCAACACGTTTGACAGCCGCTGAGAGGTTATTGATTGGCTTAGAAATTATTAAACCCCCAGGAGTCAAAAGAGGCTGTTGCTGTGCTGCAGGACTTCATTTTAGAGCTGAAGCTATTCATAACCAATGTAAATAACAGTCATAACAAATATTAGTGTGTCACAGTTATTAAAAATGTTATAATGGAGAAAAAAAAAAGACACTTCTTCGTTGTGATTCATTTTGTTTGATTTCACTCATTCAGCATGACATTGATAATAAGTTGTTTGTTTTTATTCATTTTCTTTTGGACACTTTGGGTTGTAGCTGTTTTGTGGTGTTATCTTTGATTTCCCAAAAGTTCATTTGACATGATAACAGAATTGTGTGCAGGAGTTATTAATTAATTGGAATTTATTAACCAATTTAATTTGGGCAAACAAGTTCCTCCTGATACCTGCTTGGCTCCGTACTGCTCTCAGATGACAGTGACAGCTGTGGTTGTCAGAAGATTTGTGACTCAGCTGCAGCAATATATCTTTGTCCCATCTGATTTCCCACCTGATCAATCAATTACAGCATCAATCTATATGTTTGTCTCGGTTCGAACTCCAACCTCCCATTGAACCGTCTGTTCTTTAACATGTGACCTCTGATTATTATTATGAGTGAGGCTTTCAGTTTTGTTTCATACTTCATAGTCCCGTCTGATTGCAAACTGATTGCAGGCTTCAGATTTCCCTCTTTTTGTTTATTAGTATTCTGGAGATTAAAGGGCATCACCGAGTGCATCCGTTCATCTCATCTCAATTCCTCAGCCGTGAAATAAAGCATATTAAAATGATGACGCCTGCATACAAATTGTGACAAATGTTGTGAAGTTTTTAGAGATCAGTTCACTTCAAGAAAGTTTGAACAAAACAAACAGGTATGCCTATCTATAGCCTACTACGGTATGCGATCCATGAGCTCAAGGAAAATACATTTTAACATACTTTTCTTCAAAGGAGTAAATGCACTTCCACTCATGGTTTAAGAGAGGGGTTGACCTATGTGTTAGCAATGTGAAACTGTGAAAATTGGATCAGATAAACCAGAGGAACTGCAATAATAGATACAAAAACAAATGGAGATGTAATACAAACTGAAAGCTAGGAAGACTAACAAGTAGCTGGATACAATCTAATCTCCTGCATTCACATGTAGAATCTGTAGGACATGGCTCAAGATTTTGGCATAGAAAGCGTTCTGGTTTCTGTTTGTTGTTTGAGTATTGACCAATCATGTTTGAGTAGAGGCAGAACCCAGAGTGGACTCTTACTAGGTTCTTACTTCCTAACAAGAAACAAGTGACAGAGCTAGTTTACCCTTGTGGGGCAAGACGAGTCCCAAGTCAAAGGTCTTTGTGTTTAGAAATCAGACAGAGATTTGGTCAAATCCAGAAGAGGTGGACTAAATGTATTATTGATCATGAGTATGTTGCTTGATATTTAGAAGTGTCGTCCAACCAAATAAACGACATTGCCCTTCCGCCGAGAAAAGTGCAAATGCATCAAAATAAACTTTAAATGGTTCATTACACCTCTGCCTCCAGAGCTATTAAAGTCCTGCCCCTTTACACAGGGAAATATAGCTTTTGAAAAGCTGCAAAATACAGGTTGATAACCTTTCACTGCACTTGAATTGTATTCAGTATCATCACATAACAGGAAGAGGATGCAGGCACAGCATTGTTAAAAGACAGTTGTGTCTGATGTCGTCCTGGTCTCAAAGGATGTAGTATGACCTACTCAACTTGTTGTACAGTCTATTTTATCTTGCACCTGCTGTTGCCACTGGTTCCTCGTGCTAGGAAACACAATGGTAAAGGTGCAATGAATCAAACTAGGGCACATTGGGTGACATATGTGAAGCTTCTGCACAGGTCATTGAGTTGAATAAATGAGGTTGGTGGGTGATCATGGTCCAGTGGGTTTTCGGTGCACAGCATAGTGACTCTGAACAGACACTAAAGGAATGAATGAGCCACAAATGAGTGAATATGTGAATGAGTTGCTTTTTCTATCAATAAGTTCGTATTGTAAAAAGAAGAATAACATTGAAGTGGATATTTTGTGCAGAAAAACTGACAAAATATGAATCGAAACACATTACTTGCACAAACAAATGCAGAAAGATTTTAGTTTTAAACAAGAGCTGATCTGAACAGAGAATGTGTAGGTTGTGTCATTTTGCCTTTTCCCTCTAAAAGGTGTAAAAACTGGAATTGCAACCGAAATTTAGAGCTGTCTTTTCCTCTTTTCATTGTCCAGTTGTGACATTTCATTGACCCATGTCTCATTAAGAATTCTCTGTCTTTCACCATTCATTCGCCCCTCCATGCAGCTTGAGCAGTAAATTGCTGCAGGGGCGTTGATGTGCAAGAAGAGACGGCCGTCTTAATAGGGGACATGAGTGGGTGGTCTGCTCTCTGAGGGCCTTCTGCAGCCCTTTACCTTGTTGTAATGACTCATTCAGTTCAGCTTAGTCACCCTGCTCCTTGCTGATGTTTGCATGGTATTGAAACATGCTGCGAAAATTGCTTCTCTTTGCTATGCCTTTTATCGTGAGTCATTTGTAACTATCAGCCAGGAAGATTATGCCGCCCAGAGATGTTCTCCTGGCTTATTTAAAAAATTGCAGTTGATGTTTGAAGACACGGTTCTCATTATGAATATTGGCCTTTAATCTGAGAGCTGGTGGAGTCTGAAACCAGGGGCCCTACTCACTAAAGAAACCAGGGGAGTGAAATTTTCTTCTTGTCATGCCGTGAGTCAGTTCTTCCTCTCTGCAACCGGTCCCTTGACCTTTGTCGTTGCCAGTCCTGTCCAGATGCTGCTTGGTTTACTCCCGTGTTAACTACGACAGAGCTTGTGGCCAAAACAACCTAAGGAGGTCTAAATAGGAGAGGCAACACATAGTACATGTCAGGATAAGGTTGACTGTTTGTGTCTTCCAATATCAACCATCAGGCCCTGATCAGACAGAGTGTGTTTTGCAGGTCGAAAAAAGTGCTGCTCACACACTGGCTTTCTTTGTTAAAAACACCCGATCATACATAGGATTTATTGCAGTTTGTTGGGTATTTTTTTTTCTCACTTTTGATAGGCAACCACTGTTTAAGTGCTCACATTAGTTAAACAAAAACCAACGACTGAATGCTACCTAATAGTTAAAAGTACAGTTAAATTAATGAAAATGCACTTACCTGAAATCTAAAAGTGCCGCGCTAATTTGCATCCTGCTGTTATGTGTTCAGATATTGGTGACTGCGGTTGGTAAAGTAATAAAGCTCTGGGTATACAGGAAATAAATAAAAAAAATCCTGCAAAAAGGGCGAGGAACAGAGCGGAAAAATGTGTCTCGCTCAGAAACACAAAAGCAGAGAGCATCGCTTCACTCTCATAGAAACAATTACAAAAAGTCACCCCAGGCAGCAGAAATGAACTCTGTCTGATCAAGTCCTCGACTGTCCTAAAAACAACAAAGAATGTTTTCTGACCCTTCTAGCCCGTAGGCGACCACAATACAATTTTCTTTAGCAAATATAGCCTTTTTTAGTTTCATAAAGTCTGTTGTTTGTCGTTGTGTTTCACTGTCCTGTGTGTTATTTGTGAGTTAACACTGTACTTCAACTCTGTCGAGTGCTTTTTGTATTTCTATATCACATGCTGCTCTGTGTCTGCAGCAGAGCAACGCTGACAGACACATGTATATCTATATATTTAACAGTTGGCAAATAAGGTGTTCCCCATTTTGAATTAAGTTACAGTCAAATACCCCCTATTTTACCAAACACATGACACTGTTGTTCTATGCAGATAAACACTGTTTACTTACACAAGCGTACTGATGAAAATAGCAACGGCTCGTTTAGTGTAGCATACAATTATACAGCGATTTTGTTGGATATGCTTGTTGTTTACTACACTGTATGATGTTTGAAGGCTAAAGCAAACACAGGGTTCAGCAGGGCTTTGCAGAGCACCAGTTAAAGGGTCAGCTTTGGTTGAGGAATGACGCTTTGTTAGTTTAGAAACTGCTGCAGAGGCAAACTAATCAGAGCTGATTTTCACTGTAAAGTCTGTCCATCAAATCCAGACTATGAAACCATCAACTCTGTCTTGAAAAATAAGTTTTATATTAATATGCTATTAGAGAAATATGCACCTGTCAAGAGAAGACATTTCTTTTTGCCTACAGAAATCCATTTGGAAGAATTTTCTTTTCAATAAAGAAGAGATATTGATTTAAATATTTAACAATCCATTAAATTACTCAATACATGGGAGACTTTTTTGGTAGACAGTGTGCATTCATCTCCCTCTCTTGCATAATATCTTGAAAACCAAAACTCTTTCAGCTTGCAAAGTTTATGGAGGAATGAATCCTCAAGCTATTTGATAAAGCTGTGCAGCGTATTAATTATAGGTTTGTTTTTCTCTTAAGTAAAGCTCAGAGGTATTTTTAGTAACTCAGCACTATCAACTTAATATATTCTTGACTTGGAAAGGAGTAAGCGCCTAATGTTTTGAATTCATTAATTTGCATTGCAGTTTAAAGTCACATATGAGTGGCCACTCTTGGAAGAACATTTTCAGGTTATTCATTTGGAGCGACCTTCAGTTTTGGTGATACCGAGGCTTGACATCCATTCCACGAGACACCTTGGTGTCTCCTCTTCCAAACCTCTCTGACTGCACATCATTGGAATAAACAGATAGGAAATGAAGGGCAGGATCTTGCCTGTAGTTTCATTTATATGTTAATCTTTTTGTGGTCCTTGGTTAGGATTTGAGGGATTCCAGCATATATATTCAGACGCCAGTGGAGAGCCTTTACATCCTTGTAGCATAGAAGCAATCTATCATTTACTAGGTTTGGCAGCGTGTCGGCCCTCCAGACTCCATAACCGTTCCATTTATATAGAAGACTACCTGTAAAATATCTGTTGAATATAGAGCGGCTGAGCGGTTGATGTTAACTTTTGTCATAAATCCAGAAGACAAAGTAGGAATTTGCCTGTGGATGATTGACTACAGTCTCTTTCCATGCAGTGGCTTGAAAATTGTAAATGTGTGGGAGAAAAGGAGGAAACAAGAGATTTTTTATAGGCCGTTTTAACCAATGCCTGTTGAAAGCCACGGAGAGAGAGTGGTATGATGGATGGAAGCTAATGTCTGACAGAAAGGGAGAAAAAATGCCTTGGAGAGGGGCTGCTTTGAAAATGTAGCATTTTTAACTATCTATCTATCTTTGATAAACAATATAATAATCTAGCAATTAACACTAAAATGTTAAAATGTCAATACATTTGTATTAGAGATTTCAGAGTAACATCTTGCATTAGCTTTTTATTGCTCTTTATTGCTGTTATTCTTTTTTTATTGCTTCATCTGTGTTTGTAATGCAGTAGCAAAGATTCATAGTTTTTTCATATTGATTTTTCTCTTTATAGTATTCATATTCTATTTATCTATCAACATTTGTGTGACAGCTGCTTCTGCATACAAGAAGCACATTTAAAACACTGACCTAGTTTGCCATGCTACTGGCAATGGGGTGCTGTATTTAGGAGATTTGAGCTAAATGTTAACATAAGCATGCTTACAATGACGATGCTAACATGCTGATGTTTAGCAGGTATAATGTTTACCATGTTCACTGTCTTAGTTCAGTGTGATAGCATGCTAAAAAGTGCACATTAGCACTAAACACAAAGTGCATTGATCCTGACGGGAATGTCATTCATCTATGCTTGAATTTGGTCATAAACCCAAGATTAAAAGTCAGAGGATAACCAAAGTAATTACAATTCAGCCTGAGGGGGACATGAATGTCTGAACCACATTTTATGGCAATCCATAACTTATTGAGATATTTTAGTCTGGACCAAAGTGGTGGAGTGACCAACAGAATGACATTGTCATTCTTAGAGCCACACCACTAGCAATGCTTAAATGAAATGGAAATATTAGATAAATGAATCCATACCTTCAACCACCACATATTTAGTACTATTTGTTAGATTTTTCCTGCACATGAAAGCATCCAGCAGGGGAGGGAACTCTTAGCTCCCCACCTGGCGTGGTAGCAGATCAGTCCATCCTGCTCCCTTCGACTTCTTCTTGGTCATTCATCGACCGACCCGCCCCTGGCTGGCTGCCATGGTTCCTAATGAGGTCAGACTCCTGCCTGCTCGACTGCTCCTGATCAGCAATATGTGTGTCATTATGTGTGTGTGTGTGTGTGTGTGTGTGTGTGTGTGTGTGTGTGTGTGTGTGTGTGTGTGTGTGTGCGTGTGTGTGTGTGTGTGTGTGTGTGTGTGTGTGTGTGTGTGTATGGGAGAGACCGTGGAAAAGCATGCAGGACAAAGAGAGACTCACAGAAATGAGTGAATGTGGGAGAGAAAGAAGGGATAAAGAAAGTGTGTAAGAGAGTATGTGTTTGTGCCGGTGGCGCTCTCTCTGAGCCATAGGTATTGACCTGGAATAGGGTTAGTGCTAATGAGGAGGGGGAAGTGGGGTGACATATGTGAGGGGATGTGCAGGGTTGCCAGGTCAGGCCTAATTCACATTTAGGAGGAGTCCTGATTGGAAAAGTCATGCACTGGTTGTGCTGAATAGCTTCTACTTTCAGGGTTTGGTGGCAAACACAAAAGCTTGGCCAGCGATTTGAATGTTGGTGAGTGAATGTCTACAGCAAGAACAGACATCCCAGCCAGCAGCCATTACTTATACTGTAGCGACTGTGTGGCAACTTGGAGTTTCAGTTATGCAAATGTGTTTCTGAAGCAAACACAAGACTAATAGTCTATAGCCATGCTAGCAACACTGTAATACTCATTACACAGCAGAAAATTTAAAAAATGAAGGAAAAAAAACAACTTGCTAACATGCATGATTCATGTTTATCATGGTTTAACTGGTTACCATGGTCACCATAACATAAGGTGCAGCTGAGGCAGTTAGGAATGTCCTTATTTTTGCAGATATTGAGTCATAAACCAAAGTATTGGACAACAAATTGACCTACATGAATTATTAAGGGGTCATCAAGGACGTTGGGTACATAAATATGTGTACTAATTTCAACAGAAATCGCTTGAGGGCACCATTAAGTCAGGTCAGGATTTATTATATGGCTCATGCAAAATTTCATTAGAATCCTCTTTTTGTCCAAGCTGTTTTCTGCTTCTATATGTTCTCCTGCCAGTTGCAAAAAGTGTCAGACTTTTAGTCCAGTTGGCATATACTGGGTTTATCAGAGCCTGATGATGCAGACGGGGTTGATGAGAGTAAGCCAAAACAGGTCCATGTTTGTGCCATAGTTGATATAAATGCATTCCATATTAGTTGAGCTATTTCACACTTAAGTTTTGGAAAGATGATATGCTGGTCAGCGTTACCACCCCAGGAGAAAATGTACTAGCGTGGCTAATCTCGCTGGTTGCAAAAACAGTCTTTCTCATTGCTGTAGATTTTCCCTCACATTGTGATTTCCTTTGATCTTATTGCATCATTGTAGAGACTTGAGACTGCTGATTAACATCTGCTGCAAAAGTCAAATCAGGTCAAATCTGCTAAGCACTCTTAACAAAACAAATTGAAATACTGGCAGGAGCGAAGAGATTGCAAAAGGGAAGCCAAAAGGGGCGGAGTCTGGGCCAGTTTATTTTTGATTTTTGTGTACACATGTGCAAAACACTGTTGAACAACATCCATCTGCGATATCATGTGACATCCTAGTCTTAGCCTGCCTCGTCGTTGTAAAATCCCCCCCCTGCTCTGTGCGTCAGTGAAACTCTGAGAATGTCTTTGTTTCGTCCTTACGGTTCTCCATCTGTCCCCGGGCCCCGTTACACCCAAGAATTTGATTTGGTCGACAAACGGTGTGTGTGCTCCAGCAGCAGCAGCAGCAGCAGCAGCCGAGCAGGATTTGTCCTGAGATGAACTCTGCAGCAGCCGTGGTGAGGGCTGCTCGCTGCTGACGGAGTGAAGAAACAGAAGGAGAGAGAGCCAAAGGCAGGGGAGGGCGAAAAACAGACAAAGAGAGAAAAGAGCAAGGGAGAAGGGCGGACATGACAAATAAGAGTTAAAAGAAAAATCTAAGAGACGGAGAGAGGGAGAGAAAAAATCCACAACAGCAGAACGAGTTAGTGGCATGAAAAGAGAGCGAAAGAGCCACGGAGAAGCAGAGCGAGAGGAAAACGTGTAAAGAGAAAAGACAGGAAAGTGAATAAAATATGGAAAAGGGGGTCAAAGCGAGGATGACAAAACTGAGAAATCATAAAGGGACAGGAAAAGCAAGAGAGGGGAAAAGGCAAAGAATCACAGTGGATGTGGATAGACTATGGGAAAAGGAGATGGCAACAGGAAAGAGAGATAAATCAAAATACTGAGATCGAGGATGAGAGGAAAAAAAACAAGATTGAGGTTGAAAAACAAAGACTGTCAACAGGAGAGAAAGAGAGTGACAGGAAAAAACCCAAATGGACTGGAAGCAAGTGAAAAAGACATGAGAGAAGAAAAATAAAGGAAACAGAGCCAAAAAAAGAGAGAGACAGAGCCAGGTAGCAAGAGGGAGAGAGAGAGAGAGCGAGAGCAAACCTTTGCCAACCCTGTGAAATTTCCTCAACTCCCGGCGATAATAGCTGTGCATAATAAGCCGATTTAGCAGCTCAGTACCAATAAAACACCCAGGTGGTGCTCACTTTTCTCAGCTTGATGAGCAAACGCTGTGTTGCAAGCGAATCTGCTCCTCATTGTTCTGTTTGTGCTCGGCTACAGTAAGGACGGAGGGAGGCGTCAATGATCATTCCCGCTTAGATAACAATTAACAGTGAGCTGCTGTGTTTATTGACCTGTTTGGGCGTTTGTTAGTAAAAACACAAGCTTTTAGAATGCTTTAAAAGCTGGCTTTGAGAACTCCTTACCTTTTGGTAGTTCAGAAATGACAGATTTAAGTATGTTGTGGATGCACTCAAAGCTTCTCAATATCAATATAGGAACACTTCCGGATTATTAGGTCTTGCCCTTCTGAGAATTTAC
Organism: Anoplopoma fimbria; assembly: GCF_027596085.1. Classification (NCBI taxonomy): domain Eukaryota; kingdom Metazoa; phylum Chordata; class Actinopteri; order Perciformes; family Anoplopomatidae; genus Anoplopoma; species Anoplopoma fimbria. The sequence continues at coordinate 23,456,169 of NC_072452.1, forward strand.
AAATTATGACTGAATGTAAAAAAATTGGGGATTAAAGGTCTATGCAGATGACACTGGATTTGCAGTGGTTGGGTCCAGAAAACAGCAATCTTTCAGCAAGGAGAGCGCTGTTCGCTGAATCGAGAACTCATTGCAATTTTATTTGCCACGTAACTTGGGGTACTTCAGTAAAACTTTTGTTGCCTAAACCTAACTAAGTTGTTTTCTTGTGATGACGGAAGTTTATTTTGAAAAGACCTGATGCACGTAATGAGTGGGAATTGACACGTGTTGCTGGCTTTTGTAGGTTAACGCACAAAATGAGAAGTAACAGTTCTTCCAGTGAGCACTTCTCTCAATTCTTGACCATGATGTTGTAGTTTACATTCACAATTAACCCCCCATAGACCCATAGAAATATCTTTCTTATTTTTTATCCTTTGTCCTTACATTGATGTGTTAACTCTTTGTCAAAAATATGTAGAAAAAAAGAGTATCGATCCATCAAAATCTCTATTTTCTTTTCCTGGAAAATGTTAGCTTGTGCATCATAGTAGCTAGTAAATATTTACAAACCAAAAATATTGAAAGAATGTGCTCTATTCCCCCTCTGCACTCTCTATGTGTTCCAAGGACAGAGGTGTGGGTGGAGGCCAACAGTTGTCTACACCTCTGTGGTGCTGTGAGTCTTTGGAGACTAATGTTCTCTGAGTTACGCCCGCTTTTGAATGGTGCAATCAAACAATTAGATTAAAATCCCACTGCAAATGTTTCCTCGCCCACGTATTCTGTTTCACTCAGATAGACGTCACATTATGGAAGCAGCTACAGATGCTCAGCCATTTAACTGTCAAGAGAAGCAGACGCTGTATTGTGGTGACTTTTCTGTCATACCTTGACAAACCTTGGAAAATGATAATAGAGAATAAGTTGTAACACTTACAATCCTGCTCTTTCATTAAAACATTACCACAAGCTCATTGTGACTGTTTTGACACAACATTTAGTTTGCAATGTTTTTTTTATCTTAAAACTACATCTTGCTTTATGATGATTACCTTTTTTTTTTTTTTTTTTTTAAACCTAGTTTGCTCCCATGTAGATGTTCAAAGCTTTCAATTCCCAGCTGCTTCTTACAGCAAACCTTGTAACTCAATAGGGGTTAATGGGAAGACAATATGCTGCATGGGTTGGGGAAAGTTCTCAGACCTCTTGGGATCATAAAACCTTTACAAAAACACTGGATTGTGTTCAAGCTGTCAACAAATCAGATTTACCTAAGTTTCTCAAAAAGCTGACGCTGATGAAGATACAAGGTTTGCATCTGAAAGTGACTGTGATGAAAAGAAAGCATGTATACTGAGCTTTCTAGTTTAAAGGCTGCTGCATTTGCATGACACCAGAATATAACGGTGTCTATGGAGCTACAGCCCTTTCATTGTGCAGAGCTCTGGTCCATTTATTGTCCTCTGCTTCAGCCGTAATGATTAATGATGCAGAGTATGATGGTGCTATATAGCTAACTCACCCACGCTCAAAATACCTTTTTTTCCCCCGTGTTGTATCTCCCCAGAGACAGGCATTTTGACTTTACATTTTTATTGTCAGGTGTTCCTCTGTTCAATGTTTAGTGAAAGTGGAACACCTGTGTGCATGTTGGGCCACTGTTGAACTTCAAAGAAAGAAACAGGTTTTCCACAGAGACTCGATGAAAGCTTTTCATCCACGCTGCTTGATGAGTGACTAGGGATTATGTAAACAGGCAACAAAGAGGAATACAGTATGTTTAATCTCTCGTTCTCCAGCTTTGTTGGCCATGAGTTACTCCATTGTTGTCGAGCGGAGACTGCTTTCATAGCGGCCTGTTTTCAAGCACCGTTTTTTTTCAACTGCAACAGATGAGAGTATGAAAAAAAGTATTTTAAAAACCATTTTCTTTTATACAAATTTGAATTTATAAAAGTGCATTCAGTCCTTTTGATGGATCTAAGAGCTGTTTACGAAAGCAGATGGGCACAAGCAGGTCGGTTATGCCATGTTTTAAATGCTCGGTTCCTGAAGGGCTAATGCTGTAATACACTGACATAAATTCAGACAGAAATGGCCTTGTTCAAGCTCTCTGTTTGAATTGTTGCCAGTAAATAAAATTCAGCTGGCTGCTCTGTCATGCCAGCATCTGAAACCAACTTTGTTATTACCTCTTGTTGGCATTGTGGGATTCCAAAAGTTTATTGGAGCTATAACTATGATTTATAATGCCCCATAGCACAAAGTGATCATAATGTATCTACAGGCGGATGTTGGGGCTTCTAAACAATACCAATGACTCAATGACTTCAAAAGGTTCAGAGATTTCTGGCTTTTAAACTTACTTTGGAGGATGTTTGAACTAAAGCCAAGGTTATAAATGTAACTGCGGTTCTATGAATTGAGCTGATCACCGATTGTTTAGGAAGGATGTTTGGAAACAGGCTTATACAGCCTTTTGTGCATATGAATCAAGCCTCAAGGGTTTACAAGGTTACTAGCAACCAGTCATGACAGGATATGTTTGGACTTTTCACTTAGATATGTTCATAGCATTATTGGTCGCTGAAATCATTTCTTTTCAACACCATTCAGAAGTTTGAGTGAGCCAAAGCAAGCTGGTTCGTATTTTCCAATTATGTTCTTTTTAGAAGGAATTACAACTGTGTAGTTTTGCTATGTTTCCTTACTGAGCTGTGGTGGAAGGATATGTCACGGAAGTCACATATAGGCAAAATGCAACTGCCAGAACAGAGATACCCACTTCATGGCCAACACAGACCAAAGAAGTCTAGATAAAGACTTTATGTTACATCCATCCATTCCATCCATTTTAAAAATGCTATACTAATGACAGTTTCATAAAAAAAAATGCACCTAAGCTGCATGTCTTTGGACATGCTATGAAATGACGTCTGACATACCATACTAGTAATCTTTTGGGACATACTATACTCTGACTTGCCATATAATGACATTTTATTAAACATACTATATTATGAGTTTCTATTACCTTTTTTCGACATGCTATAATATGACTTTTTTTGACATACTGACCTTTTCTTACTTTTTTCAACATGCCATTTAATGACATTTTATTAAACATACTATATTATGAGTTTTTATGAAGTTATTTCAACATATTATACCGAGAATTTTTAATCAAAATGCTACTTTATTCATTTTTTTCGACATGCTATAGTATGACATTTTTAGAATAAAATGTCAACATGCTATAAAAATATGTTTTTCCAACATACTATACTATGATTTTTTTTGCCACATACTATATTATAAGTCTTATTAGTTTTACCGACATATAATACTATGAGATGTTTGACATACATACATATTTATGAACACATGTCAACATGCTTTAAAATGACTTTTTATTAAACATACTATACTATGATTTTTTTCTCCACATACTATAATCTGACTTATAATTACTTTTTTCGACATGCTATACTATCACATTTTTTCGATATACTATACTATGACTTTTTCTTACTTTTTTCAACATACTATACTATGACATTTTATTACGACTTTCTATTAAAACAATTTTTAAAACTACACTATGACATTATAATAAGAGTAAGTGGTAAGAGGCCCCGGGGTAGACCCAGAACACGCTGGAGAGATTATATATCTCGTCTGGCCTGGGAACGCCTCGGGGTTCCCCAGGAGGAGCTGGAAAGTGTTGCTGGGGAGAAGGACGTCTGGAGGACCCTCCTTAGCTTGCTGCCCCCGCGACCCGGCCCCGGATAAGCGGAAGGAGATAGATGGATGGATGGACATTATAATACATTTTTTCAACATGCTATACTATGACTTTTTATTACTTTTTTCGACATACAGTATTTGTTAGGTGTCATTTTATTAAACATATTATACCATGAGTTTTTATTAAGGTCCCTAGATATATTTTCTTGTTGTTTTCTCCTTCCCCTCTCTTTTTCGTGTCTCCCCTCTTTTGCAGGGCGTGTGTGTGGCAGGAGGGCGTGGCTGGCTGCTGATCAGACACACCAGATCTCAATCAACTCATCAGCCACAGATGTCATAAGCTTGGCTTCAACTCCACCTCAGTGCCAGATAATTCCGTTTCCTTTGGAAGAGCTGACATCTAGATTGCATAGTGTTGCCTTTGTGTGTTTTATTTGAGATCTTGTCCTAACTTGTGCTTTTTGTGTTGGCAGGTTTTGGGGAGTCTCTCCACCTGCCCTTTTGTTTGCTCTGGTGCTTCCGTGCCTCCATGTGCTCGCTCCTCTGGACCGGCGTGTTTGTTGCGAGCCAGCCTGCCTCCACTGCCCCCTTCGTGTTTTTTGATAACAATGTTAATAAATTCTTTGTTGTGTATATATACACCGGTGTCCTGTGTCTGCTCTGGGGTCCAAACCCTACCAGGCCCTCACAATATCATGACTTTTCATTACATGTTTATTAAGTACTATTTAATTAAACATAATATAAATATTAAATATACTATACTATGAGTTTTTATAAAAATGTTTCAACATACTAAGACTTTTTATGACTTTTTTCAACATGATGACATTTATGACTTTTTATTAAACATACTATACTATGAGTTTTTATTTTGTTTTTTCGACATACTATTGTATGACTTTTTATGAAGACAATTTAAAATATAATACTTTGGCATTTTATTACATTTATTAGACATGCCATAATTAGATTTTTTTTTACATGCTGTACTATGTCATTTTTTCAACATGCTTTACTATGACTTTTTTATTACATGTTTTCGTTCTTATATATTCTATCTTATTATTATTACCTTTTCCCGACATACTGTAGGCTACTATGACTTTTTTTCAACATGCTGTACAACGACTTTAACTACTTTTTTCAACATGCTATACTATGAAATTTTTTCAACATACTATACCATGACATTTTAGGACATTTTTTCGACTTACTATGCTATGACATTTTTCGACTTACTATGCTATGACATTTTTCAACATACTACACTATGACATGTTTGACATACTATAACATGAGTTTTAATTATTTTTTTCAACATGCCATGTAATATTCAGACATATTACTTACATAATACTTTATTTTATTTTTTCGACATGCTTTACTATGACATTTTTTCTACGTACAATATTATTATTACTTTTTAGTACATGTTTTAAGTAGTATACTATGAGTTTTTTCAAATTATTTTAACATATTATACTAAGACTTTTTATTACTTTTTTCGACATGCTATACTATGACTTTTTATGTCATTTTTTAGACATTCTATACTATGACATTTTTATTTCATGTTTTTCGTTCTGATATATTATAACATGTTATTACCTTTTATTCTGTACTATAGTACTATACTATGAGTTTTAAAAAAAATTATTTTGACATACTATACTAAGACTTTTTACTTTTTTACTTTCTTATTTTTTTCAATATGCCATTTAATGACATTTTATAAAAATAAATCGACATGCTATACTATGACATTTTTGTAATAAAATTTCATCACGCTATAAAAAGACATTTTTCCAACAAACTATACTCTGACTTTTTATTACTTAGTTATTTCAACACACTATACCGAGAATTTTTAATCACTTTTTTCGACATGCTATACTATGACATTTTTTCAACATGCTATACTATGACATTTTTTCGACATGCTATACTATGACATTTTTTCGACATACTATGCTATGACTTTTTCAGAATTTTTTCAATATGCATTTAATGACATTTTATACAAAAAAAAAAATCGACATGCTATACTATGACATTTTTGTAATAAAATTTCATCATGCTATAAAAAGATGTTTTTCCAACAAACTATACTCTGACTTTTTATTACTTTTTTCGACATGCTATACTATGACATTTTTTCGACATGCTATACTATGACATTTTTGTAATAAAACTTCATCATGCTATAAAAAGATGTTTTTCCTACAAACTATACTCTGACTTTTTATTACTTTTTTCGACATGCTATACTATGACATTTTTTCGACATGCTATGCTATGACATTTTTTCAACATACTATGCTATGACATTTTCTGAATTTTTTCAATATGCCATTTAATGACATTTTATAAAAAAAACTCGACATGCTATACTATGACATTTTTGTAATAAAGTTTCATCATGCTATAAAAAGATGTTTATCCAACAAACTATACTCTGACTTTTTATTACTTTTTTCGACATGCTATACTATGACATTTTTTCGACATGCTATACTATGACATTTTTTCGACATGCTATACTATGACATTTTTGTAATAAAACTTCATCATGCTATAAAAATACTATGACTTTTTATTACTTTTTTCGACATGCTATAATGACATTTTTGTAATAAAATTTCTATACTCTGACTTTTTATTACTTTTTTTCGACATGCTATACTATGACATTTTTTTTCGACATGCTATACTATGACATTTTTTCGAGATGCTATACTATGACATTTTTTCGACATGCTATATTATGACATTTTTTCGACATACTATACTATGACCTTTTTCCACATACTGCTAATTATTTTATTAAACTATACTATGACTTTTCTTCATAAATTTTTTTCGACATACTATACTATGACTTTTTTTCATAAATTTTATGACATACTATACTATGACTTTTTTTTGACATACTATACTATGACTTTTTTTTAAATTTTGACATACTATACTATGACTTTTTTTCATACATTTTATGACATACTATACAATGACTTTTTTTCCACATACTATACTATGACTTTTTTTCATAAATTACGACATACTATACTATGACTTTTTTCATAAATTTTACGACATACTATACTATGACCTTTTTTCCACATACTATACTATGACTTTTTTTCATAAATTTTATAACATACTATACTATGACTTTTTTTCATAAATTTTACGACATACTATAGTATGACTTTTTTCGACATACTATACTATGACTTTTTTTCCACATACTATACTATGACTTTTCTTCATAAATTACGACATACTATACTATGACTTTTTTTCCACATACTATACTATGACTTTTCTTCATAAATTACGACATACTATACTATGACTTTTTTTTGACATACTATACTATGACTTTTTTTCATACATTTTATGACATACTATACTATGACTTTTTTCATAAATTACGACATACTATACTATGACTTTTTTTCATAAATTACGACATACTATACTATGACTTTTTTTCATAAATTTTACGACATACTATACTATGACCTTTTTTCCACATACTATACTATGACTTTTTTTCATAAATTTTATAACATACTATACTATGACTTTTTTTCATAAATTTTACGACATACTATAGTATGACTTTTTTTCGACATACTATACTATGACTTTTTTTCCACATACTATACTATGACTTTTCTTCATAAATTACGACATACTATACTATGACTTTTTTTCATAAATTTTACGACATACTATACTATGACTTTTATTCATACATTTTATGACATACTATACAATGACTTTTTTTCCACATACTATACTATGACTTTTTTTCATAAATTACGACATACTATACTATGACTTTTTTTCATACATTTTGACATCCTATACTATGACTTTTTTTGACATACTATACTGACTTTTTTCGACATACTATACTATGACTTTTTTTTGACATACTATACTGACTTTTTTCGACATACTATACTATGACTTTTTCATAAATTACGACATACTATACTATGACTTTTTTTCATACATTTTATGACATACTATACAATGACTTTTTTTCCACATACTATACTATGAATTTTTTTTTTTTCATAAATTACGACATACTATACTATGACTTTTTTTCATAAATTTTACGACATACTATACTATGACTTTTTTCGACATACTATACTATGACCTTTTTTCCACATACTATACTATGACTTTTCTTCATAAATTACGACATACTATACTATGACTTTTTTTCATAAATTTTACGACATACTATACTATGACTTTTTTTGACATACTATACTATGACTTTTTCATAAATTTTATGACATACTATACTATGACTTTTTTTCTTTACTATAATTTTACATACTATACTATGACTTTTTTTCATAAATTACATATACTATACTATGACTTTTTTTCATAAATTACGACATACTATACTATGACTTTTTTCATAAATTTTACGACATACTATACTATGACTTTTTTCCACATACTATACTATGACTTTTTTTCATAACATACTATACTATGACTTTTTTTCATAAATTTTACGACATACTATACTATGACTTTTTTTCATAAATTTTACGACATACTATACTATGACTTTTTTCATAAATTACTTTTTTTCCACATACTATACTATGACTTTTTTCATAAATTACTTACACATTTTTTTTTTCATTTTTTGACATACTATACTATGACTTTTTTCATAAATTACGACATACTATACTATGACTTTTTTTCATAAATTTTACGACATACTATACTATGACTTTTTTTCATTTTTGACATACTATACTATGACTTTTTTTCATAAATTTTGACATACTATACTATGACTTTTTTTCATAAATTACATACTATACTATGACTTTTTTTCATAAATTACGACATACTATACTATGACTTTTTTTCATAAATTTTACGACATACTATACTATGACTTTTTTCGACATACTATACTATGACTTTTTTTTGACATACTATACTATGACTTTTTTTCATAAATTTTATGACATACTATACTATGACTTTTTTTCATAAATTTTACAACATACTATACTATGACTTTTTTTCATAAATTTTACGACATACTATACTATGACTTTTTTTCCACATACTATACTATGACTTTTTCGACATACTATACTGACTTTTTTCATAAATTACGACATACTATACTATGACTTTTTTTCATACATTTTATGACATACTATACAATGACTTTTTTTCCACATACTATACTATGACTTTTTTTCATAAATTTTACGACATACTATAGTATGACTTTTTTCGACATACTATACTATGACTTTTTTTCCACATACTATACTATGACTTTTCTTCATAAATTACGACATACTATACTATGACTTTTTTTCCACATACTATACTATGACTTTTCTTCATAAATTACGACATACTATACTATGACTTTTTTTCATACATTTTATGACATACTATACTATGACTTTTTTTCATAAATTACGACATACTATACTATGACTTTTTTTCATAAATTACGACATACTATACTATGACTTTTTTTCATAAATTTTACGACATACTATACTATGACCTTTTTTCCACATACTATACTATGACTTTTTTTCATAAATTTTATAACATACTATACTATGACTTTTTTTCATAAATTTTACGACATACTATAGTATGACTTTTTTTTAACATACTATACTATGACTTTTTTTCCACATACTATACTATGACTTTTCTTCATAAATTACGACATACTATACTATGACTTTTTTTCATAAATTTTACGACATACTATACTATGACTTTTATTCATACATTTTATGACATACTATACAATGACTTTTTTTCCACATACTATACTATGACTTTTTTTCATAAATTACGACATACTATACTATGACTTTTTTTCATACATTTTGACATCCTATACTATGACTTTTTTTTGACATACTATACTGACTTTTTTCGACATACTATACTATGACTTTTTTTTGACATACTATACTGACTTTTTTCGACATACTATACTATGACTTTTTCATAAATTACGACATACTATACTATGACTTTTTTTCATACATTTTATGACATACTATACAATGACTTTTTTTCCACATACTATACTATGACTTTTTTTCATAAATTACGACATACTATACTATGACTTTTTTTCATAAATTTTACGACATACTATACTATGACTTTTTTCGACATACTATACTATGACCTTTTTTCCACATACTATACTATGACTTTTCTTCATAAATTACGACATACTATACTATGACTTTTTTTCATAAATTTTACGACATACTATACTATGACTTTTTTTGACATACTATACTATGACTTTTTCATAAATTTTATGACATACTATACTATGACTTTTTTTTGACATACTATACTATGACTTTTTTTCATAAATTACGACATACTATACTATGACTTTTTTTCATAAATTACGACATACTATACTATGACTTTTTTTCATAAATTTTACGACATACTATACTATGACTTTTTTCGACATACTATACTATGACTTTTTTTTGACATACTATACTATGACTTTTTTTCATACATTTTATGACATACTATACTATGACTTTTTTTCATAAATTTTATAACATACTATACTATGACTTTTTTTCATAAATTTTACGACATACTATAGTATGACTTTTTTCGACATACTATACTATGACTTTTTTTCCACATACTATACTATGACTTTTCTTCATAAATTACGACATACTATACTATGACTTTTTTTCCACATACTATACTATGACTTTTCTTCATAAATTACGACATACTGTACTATGACTTTTTTTCATAAATTTTACGACATACTATACTATGACTTTTTTTTTTGACATACTATACTATGACTTTTTTTCATAAATTTTGACATACTATATATACTATGACTTTTTTTCATAAATTACGACATACTATACTATGACTTTTTTTCATAAATTACGACATACTATACTATGACTTTTTTTCATAAATTTTACGACATACTATACTATGACTTTTTTTTGACATACTATACTATGACTTTTTTTCATAAATTACGACATACTATACTATGACTTTTTTTCATAAATTACGACATACTATACTATGACTTTTTTTCATAAATTTTACGACATACTATACTATGACTTTTTTTCACATACTATACTATGACTTTTTTTTGACATACTATACTATGACTTTTTTTCATACATTTTATGACATACTATACTATGACTTTTTTTCATAAATTTTATAACATACTATACTATGACTTTTTTTCATAAATTTTACGACATACTATACTATGACTTTTTTCACACATACTATACTATGACTTTTTTTCCACATACTATACTATGACTTTTACTATCTTCATAAATTACGACATACTATACTATGACTTTTTTTCCACATACTATACTATGACTTTTTTTCATAAATTACGACATACTATACTATGACTTTTTTTCATAAATTTTACGACATACTATACTATGACTTTTTTTTGACATACTATACTATGACTTTTTTTCATAAATTTTGACATACTATATATACTATGACTTTTTACATAAATTACGACATACTATACTATGACTTTTTTTCATAAATTACGACATACTATACTATGACTTTTTTTCATAAATTTTACGACATACTATACTATGACTTTTTTTTGACATACTATACTATGACTTTTTTTTTGACATACTATACTATGACTTTTTTTCATACATTTTATGACATACTATACTATGACTTTTTTTCATAAATTTTATAACATACTATACTATGACTTTTTTTCATAAATTTTACGACATACTATAGTATGACTTTTTTCGACATACTATACTATGACTTTTTTTCCACATACTATACTATGACTTTTCTTCATAAATTACGACATACTATACTATGACTTTTTTTCATACATTTTATGACATACTATACAATGACTTTTTTTCCACATACTATACTATGACTTTTTTTCATAAATTTTACGACATACTATACTATGACTTTTTTCGACATACTATACTATGACTTTTTTTTTATGACATACTATACTATGACTTTTTTCATAAATTTTACACATACTATACTATGACTTTTTTTCCACATACTATACTATGACTTTTTTCATAAATTATATACTATGACACATACTATACTATGACTTTTTTTCATAAATTTTACGACATACTATACTATGACTTTTTTTTCTATACTATGACCTTTTTTCCACATACTATACTATGACTTTTCTTCATAAATTACGACATACTATACTATGACTTTTTTTCATAAATTTTACGACATACTATACTATGACTTTTTTTGACATACTATACTATGACTTTTTCATAAATTTTATGACATACTATACTATGACTTTTTTTTGACATACTATACTATGACTTTTTTTCATAAATTACGACATACTATACTATGACTTTTTTTCATAAATTACGACATACTATACTATGACTTTTTTTCATAAATTTTACGACATACTATACTATGACTTTTTTCGACATACTATACTATGACTTTTTGACATACTATACTATGACTTTTTTTCATACATTTTATGACATACTATACTATGACTTTTTTTCATACATTTTATAACATACTATACTATGACTTTTTTTCATAAATTTTACGACATACTATAGTATGACTTTTTTCGACATACTATACTATGACTTTTTTTCCACATACTATACTATGACTTTTTTTCATAAATTACGACATACTATACTATGACTTTTTTTTCCATACTATACTATGACTTTTTTCATAAATTACGACATACTATACTATGACTTTTTTTGACATACTATACTATGACTTTTTTTCATACATTTTATACTATACTATGACTTTTTTCATAAATTTTATAACATACTATACTATGACTTTTTTTCATAAATTTTACGACATACTATACTATGACTTTTTTCGACATACTATACTATGACTTTTTTTCCACATACTATACTGACTTTTTTCATAAATTACGACATACTATACTATGACTTTTTTTCATACATTTTATGACATACTATACAATGACTTTTTTTCCACATACTATACTATGACTTTCATAAATTTTATGACATACTATACTATGACTTTTTCGACATACTATACTATGACTTTTTTTCCACATACTATACTATGACCTTTTTTCATAAATTACGACATACTATACTATGACTTATTTTCCACATACTATACTATGACTTTTCTTCATAAATTACGACATACTATACTATGACTTTTTTTCATAATTTTATGACATACTATACTATGACTTTTTTTCATAAATTACGACATACTATACTATGACTTTTTTTCATAAATTTTACGACATACTATACTATGACTTTTTTTCATAAATTTTACGACATACTATACTATGACTTTTTTTCCACATACTATACTATGACTTTTTTTCATAAATTTTATGACATACTATACTATGACTTTTTTTCATACATTTTATGACATACTATACTATGACTTTTTTTCATACATTTTATGACATACTATACTATGACTTTTTTCATAAATTTTATGACATACTATACTATGACTTTTTTCATACATTTTATGACATACTATACTATGACTTTTTTTCATAAATTTTATAACATACTATACTATGACCTTTTCATAAATTTTATGACATACTATACTATGACTTTTTTTTGACATACTATACTATGACTTTTTTTCATAAATTACGACATACTATACTATGACTTTTTTTCATAAATTACGACATACTATACTATGACTTTTTTTCATAAATTTTACGACATACTATACTATGACTTTTTTCGACATACATACTATACTATGACTTTTTTTGACATACTATACTATGACTTTTTTTCATACATTTTATGACATACTATACTATGACTTTTTTTCATAAATTTTATGACATACTATACTATGACTTTTTTTCATAAATTTTACGACATACTATAGTATGACTTTTTTTTTCATACTATACTATGACTTTTTTTCCACATACTATACTATGACTTTTTTCATAAATTACGACATACTATACTATGACTTTTTTTCCACATACTATACTATGACTTTTCTTCATAAATTACGACATACTATACTATGACTTTTTTTTGACATACTATACTATGACTTTTTTTCATACATTTTATGACATACTATACTATGACTTTTTTCATAAATTTTATAACATACTATACTATGACTTTTTTTCATAAATTTTACGACATACTATACTATGACTTTTTCGACATACTATACTATGACTTTTTTTCCACATACTATACTATGACTTTTCTTCATAAATTACGACATACTATACTATGACTTTTTTTCATACATTTTATGACATACTATACAATGACTTTTTTTCCACATACTATACTATGACTTTTTTTCATAAATTTTACGACATACTATAGTATGACTTTTTTCATACTATACTATGACTTTTTTTCCACATACTATACTATGACTTTTTTCATAAATTACGACATACTATACTATGACTTTTTTCCACATACTATACTATGACTTTTCTTCATAAATTACGACATACTATACTATGACTTTTTTTCATACATTTTATGACATACTATACTATGACTTTTTTTCATAAATTACGACATACTATACTATGACTTTTTTTCATAAATTACGACATACTATACTATGACTTTTTTTCATAAATTTTACGACATACTATACTATGACCTTTTTTCCACATACTATACTATGACTTTTTTTCATAAATTTTATAACATACTATACTATGACTTTTTTTCATAAATTTTACGACATACTATAGTATGACTTTTTTCGACATACTATACTATGACTTTTTTCCACATACTATACTATGACTTTTCTTCATAAATTACGACATACTATACTATGACTTTTTTTCATAAATTTTACGACATACTATACTATGACTTTTATTCATACATTTTATGACATACTATACAATGACTTTTTTTCCACATACTATACTATGACTTTTTTTCATAAATTACGACATACTATACTATGACTTTTTTTCATACATTTTGACATCCTATACTATGACTTTTTTTTGACATACTATACTGACTTTTTTCGACATACTATGACTTTTTTTTGACATACTATACTGACTTTTTTCGACATACTATACTATGACTTTTTCATAAATTACGACATACTATACTATGACTTTTTTTCATACATTTTATGACATACTATACAATGACTTTTTTTCCACATACTATACTATGACTTTTTTTCATAAATTACGACATACTATACTATGACTTTTTTTCATAAATTTTACGACATACTATACTATGACTTTTTTCGACATACTATACTATGACCTTTTTTCCACATACTATACTATGACTTTTCTTCATAAATTACGACATACTATACTATGACTTTTTTTCATAAATTTTACGACATACTATACTATGACTTTTTTTGACATACTATACTATGACTTTTTCATAAATTTTATGACATACTATACTATGACTTTTTTTTGACATACTATACTATGACTTTTTTTCATAAATTACGACATACTATACTATGACTTTTTTTCATAAATTACGACATACTATACTATGACTTTTTTTCATAAATTTTACGACATACTATACTATGACTTTTTTCGACATACTATACTATGACTTTTTTTTGACATACTATACTATGACTTTTTTTCATACATTTTATGACATACTATACTATGACTTTTTTTCATAAATTTTATAACATACTATACTATGACTTTTTTTCATAAATTTTACGACATACTATAGTATGACTTTTTTCGACATACTATACTATGACTTTTTTTCCACATACTATACTATGACTTTTCTTCATAAATTACGACATACTATACTATGACTTTTTTTCCACATACTATACTATGACTTTTCTTCATAAATTACGACATACTATACTATGACTTTTTTTCATAAATTTTACGACATACTATACTATGACTTTTTTTTGACATACTATACTATGACTTTTTTTCATAAATTTTGACATACTATATATACTATGACTTTTTTTCATAAATTACGACATACTATACTATGACTTTTTTTCATAAATTTTACGACATACTATACTATGACTTTTTTAAATTTTATACTATACTATGACTTTTTTTTGACATACTATACTATGACTTTTTTTCATACATTTTATGACATACTATACTATGACTTTTTTTCATAAATTTTATAACATACTATACTATGACTTTTTTTCATAAATTTTACGACATACTATAGTATGACTTTTTTCGACATACTATACTATGACTTTTTTTCCACATACTATACTATGACTTTTCTTCATAAATTACGACATACTATACTATGACTTTTTTTCCACATACTATACTATGACTTTTCTTCATAAATTACGACATACTATACTATGACTTTTTTTAATAAATTTTACGACATACTATACTATGACTTTTTTTGACATACTATACTATGACTTTTTTTCATAAATTTTGACATACTATATATACTATGACTTTTTTCATACATTTTATGACATACTATACAATGACTTTTTTTTTATGA
The DNA here is from genome assembly GCF_027596085.1 of Anoplopoma fimbria. Lineage (NCBI taxonomy): Eukaryota > Metazoa > Chordata > Actinopteri > Perciformes > Anoplopomatidae > Anoplopoma > Anoplopoma fimbria. The sequence goes on from NC_072452.1 coordinate 23,472,572, forward strand.
CATACTATACTATGACTTTTTTTCATAAATTACGACATACTATACTATGACTTTTTTTCATACATTTTGACATCCTATACTATGACTTTTTTTTGACATACTATACTGACTTTTTTCGACATACTATACTATGACTTTTTTTTGACATACTATACTGACTTTTTTCGACATACTATACTATGACTTTTTTTCATAAATTACGACATACTATACTATGACTTTTTTTCATAAATTTTACGACATCCTATACTATGACTTTTTTCGACATACTATACTATGACCTTTTTTCCACATACTATACTATGACTTTTCTTCATAAATTATACTATACTATGACTTTTTTTCATAAATTTTACGACATACTATACTATGACTTTTTTTTGACATACTATACTATGACTTTTTTTCATAAATTTTGACATACTATACTATGACTTTTTTTTCATACAGTTTATGACATACTATACAATGACTTTTTTTCATACATTTTATGACATACTATACTATGACTTTTTTTCATAAATTACGACATACTATACTATGACTTTTTTTCATACATTTTGACATCCTATACTATGACTTTTTTTTTTTTGACATACTATACTGACTTTTTTTCGACATACTATACTATGACTTTTTTTTTTGACATACTATACTATTTTTTTTCGACATACTATACTATGACTTTTTCATAAATTACGACATACTATGACTTTTTTCATACATTTTATGACATACTATACTATGACTTTTTTCGACATACTATACTATGACCTTTTTTCCACATACTATAATATGACTTTTCTTCATAAATTACGACATACTATACTATGACTTTTTTTCATAAATTTTACGACATACTATACTATGACTTTTTTTCGACATACTATACTATGACTTTTTTTCATAAATTTTATGACATACTATACTATGACTTTTTTTGACATACTATACTATGACTTTTTTTCATAAATTACTATACTATACTATGACTTTTTTTCATAAATTACGACATACTATACTATGACTTTTTTTTTCATAAATTACGACATACTATACTATGACTTTTTTTCATAAATTTTACGACATACTATACTATGACTTTTTTCGACATACTATACTATGACTTTTTTTCCACATACTATACTATGACTTTTCTTCATAAATTACGACATACTATACTATGACTTTTTTTCCACATACTATACTATGACTTTTCTTCATAAATTACGACATACTATACTATGACTTTTTTTCATAAATTTTACGACATACTATACTATGACTTTTTTTTGACATACTATGACTTTTTTTCATAAATTTTGACATACTATATATACTATGACTTTTTTTCATACATTTTATGACATACTATACAATGACTTTTTTTCCACATACTATACTATGACTTTTTTTCATAAATTACGACATACTATACTATGACTTTTTTTCATACATTTTGACATCCTATACTATGACTTTTTTTTTACATACTATACTGACTTTTTCCAACAAACTATACTCTGACTTTTTATTACTTTTTTCAACATGCTATACTATGACATTTTTTCGACATGCTATACTATGACATTTTTTCGAAATGCTATATTATGACATTTTTTCGACATACTATGCTATGACTTTTTCTGAATTTTTTCAATATGCCATTTAATGACATTTTATAAAAAAAAAATCGACATGCCATACTATGACATTTTTGTCATAAAATTTCATCATGCTATAAAAATATGTTTTTCCAACAAACTATACTCTGACTTTTTATTACTTTTTTCGACATGCTATACTATGACATTTTTTCAACATGCTATACTATGACATTTTTGCGACATGCTATACTATGACATTTTTTCGACATGCTATACTATGACATTTTTTCAACATGCTATACTATGACATTTTTTCGACATGCTATACTATGACATTTTTTCGACATACTATGCTATGACTTTTTCAGAATTTTTTCAATATGCCATTTAATGACATTTTATAAAAAAATCGACATGCTATACTATGACATTTTTTCGACATGCTATACTATGACATTTTTGTAATAAAATTTCATCATGCTATAAAAAGACGTTTTTCCAACAAACTATACTCTGACTTTTCTTACTCTTTTCAACATGTCATTTAATGACATTGTATAAACATACTATGTGGGCGGCTGTGGCACATGAGGTAGAGCGCTTGTCCCATAACCACAAGGTTGGTGGTTCAAACCCCTCTACTGGCAACATGCCGAGGTGTCCTTGAGCAAGACACCTAACCCCAAGTTGCTCCCCGGGCGCTTCATTGCAGCCCACTGCTCCTCCAGGATGGGTTAAATGCAGAGAAATAATTTCCCCATTGTGGGACTAATAAAGGATTGATTATTATTATTATTATGAGTTTTTATGAAGTAATTTCAACACACTATACTGAGAATTTTTAATCACTTTTTTTCAATATGCTATACTTTGACAATTTATTCATTTTTTTTGACATGCTATACTATGACATTTTTATAATAAAATTTCAACGTGCTATAAAAACACGTCTTTCCAACATACTATACTTTGATCTTTTTACCACATCTGACTTTTTAAAAATGCCATATCATGACATTTTATTAAACATAGTATATTATGAGTTTTTATCAGTTTTATCGACATATATCATATAATATGACATGTTTGACATACATATTGTATGATATAATCTTCTAGGACATCTTTTATGACATATTATGCTAAAACATTAAAATATTTTTATGGCATATTTTATGCCATACAATACTATGATGATGTTTTTAAATATGTTTTATGGTTACTATACAATAACATTTCTTTGGCATATTATACTATTACTTTTTGATGACATTCTAATTTAAGTTAATTTCACTTAATTGGTCACATTAATGACATTAAGTCTGCTGTGGTGTTTCCATTGTGCAATATGTGTACAATCAGGGATATGATTGAAAGAGAAATATGTCATGAAAACTGTAACCTTACCATAAACTAATTTTTTTATTGAGTTTTATTAGTTTATTATGCACTTTTTCAACAATGCCGTCCTTTGTACTGTTTCAAACCATTGTCTCATGACTGAGGATATGTTAAAAAAACAAACTCTTTTGTCAGTTTTGGCATTTTCCATCAATTAAAAGAATTTCTAGAAACCCTTAACATAAATCTTGCAGGGCTGTATCGCTGTCTTGTGACAACATCTGTTTTATTGTGATGATGAGCTTCACTGAACCTCAACAGAAAGACTTGGAAGAAAGAAGGCAGGCCCATAGCCTTGCCAAACTGCAAGGCTATCATGTTTTTCAAACATTGAAAATATATCCTTTCAATGTTTGCATTTCTGGAAAGGATTTTCTTCCCAAAGGGAGCTGGGAAAATGTTCCACACAAGGACACAGCTACAGGATCAACAACATTGTTTTGATTTGATTATTACCATGAGCAAATTTAGAGCAATGTTTATTCATGGGTTAAGTACAACCAAACAAGCAGCCAGTTACACTCAATAGCTCCTGCTGGCTGGACCTAAAAAGTGCAAATCAGAGAAATCTTTAGCTAAAGTGATTTTCTGGAATGAAAACCTACACGCACATGGCTGTTGATAGCACATACTGTCGATAAAGGCCATTGGGTTTAAAGTTGAGTCTGGAAGGAGTTCGCCACAACTGTCGCCATGTTGTGTAAATTGTGTGGGAGCGTGTTAGCACTGTATCCAAAACAAGGGCATGGGTGGAGAAGAACCAGATGTGGCCATTGGCAGATGGTTCTTGAGGAGATCCTCCAAGCTTGGACAGTACACACTACATTACATCAGCACCAGATGGTGTAGTCATTTAACACCCAGCCTCTCAAATCATACAGCAAAGGCTGTGCTGAGAGTTTAACAATCTGAATCTTACACTTTAGCTCCTCTTTGGCAGATTTTTTCACGAGATGTTTGGTAAAGGCAATTGAGCCTAATTTGTCAGTGTAACAACTTTGTCCAAACCTCACTCTTAGGGCCAAAATCTAGAATGCTGCTCATTCAGTTAAATACATTTGAAATACAGCAGTTTGTTTTTTTCTGAAATTCTATGCATTTATTTTGAATTTAAATGATGCACGAGATATAATTCATATAAAGCCAAGGAGTTACAGTGACTAATATAATCAATAATAATTGTATAAAAAAAAAATCATAAAATGCGTATTTAAACTAAACACAGGCTCAAACTAACCTGTATTTGATCTCTCATGCATCTCCTGTTTGACTGAGATGAACTGAGTATACTCATGTCTGATCCACTTCAGCTTTATCAATGTGTTTTGATGTATTCGGTATACTTTTTTGGCCCTGCACCACCAAATGACCTACAGTGAGGTAGGTATTAACAGTAAAGTCTGTGGTTTTTGCTGAGAAACACACACTTCAGTCAATAAAAAAGGGCTCTTGGATCCATAAAAAAAAGCCAGAGGTATCTGAGATAGGAATGGCAGATTCGTCAAATTCTTGTAAAGGTATTTCTCCTCTCAATAATGCATTTCAAAGTTCTCTTCAAAGTTCAATGGCATATCAGTGCTAATACAAGCTTTCCCGTTCCAGGCATATGAATAAGCCAGCCTTGAGTTTAGGAATATTTGGCAATTCTACTAGGAAGGTCAAAGTACTAAATCGCCTCCAGTATTACTTCAGATACCAGACATGTATTCATTTACATGTCCTCCTGCATGAGAATGCTTCAGAGTGCCATAACTTATTGCATTCCTCAGTCCTGTGTATTTTGTTGAATAAATTAGCAAAAGATGTTTCAGCAGTAAAGCAAATATGTTTATTAAGCACTTTAATATACATCAGAAAATTCCACTTCATATAATACAGGAATTATTTTAAAATGAAAGTTGAATGTACATGTTAAGCTATTTACAATCCAATCACTGACAGTCAAATCAAAGATGACAGACAAAACACAGTCAAGACAAACAAGATAACTGCTTAATAAGACTATACAGTATGTTTTTCCAACACTGTTTCTAGACCCGATCCTGCCTTGAATCCTTCTATTGACCCTTCATGGCATACGTTTGAGCTACTGTTGTACTGAAGAGCTGAGAGCTTTCACTAGGGCTTATAAGTGTTTGTGCATGCTATAGGTTTTCTACTCCTCCCGATCCCAGTTCTTGGCAAAAAATAGCTCACTGTTGACAATATGAAAAGCCTGCAAAATATATGACACAGCCTGTAAACGCTAACGCAGCTCTACAAAGTTCATGAGAAACAGATGTTTCAGTTCCCTCAGCGTCACAGTCGAGCACCTCCTCCCCTCCACCTCCCTCAGGGTTAAGTCCCGTTGAACGGACATTCAGCTTCTCACAGGGAGGAGGTGGGACAGAGTAGTTGTTTCAACTTTGGCTTTACAACTCTGCATTTCAAACTATTTCTTTTTACAGCTACGAGTAGTCTTAATGGCTGAACCCTTTTAGCCGTATTGTGCCATGCCCCTGAAAAATCCAGCATGAATTACTGGAAATGAACCACATGACAAGAAGGAAACAAAGCTTGGATTTTGTTTCTTGCATTGCAGTAGGTTATACATGTAACTCTGCGGACAGATGCATTATTTATTTTTTTAATTACTGCTTTCACTTGAAATCGCTGCATTCAGCACCAAACTTTTGCTGACGGTACACAATGGGTTATTTAAATAGGCTTTATGAACACACAAAATAATAACACAAGCAACTGAGAAATCCCATAGGGACAAAATTAACTTCTTTTTTTTTTTTGTTGTTTTACATTTTCAATGAACCTCCCTCTTTCTTTAGATATTTATAATAATACACAAATGCACAAAACCAACAAAATTGGGAGTCCAAAATAACTGCAGGCAACTTCTGAACACAGCACCATGGTAGAGCGTAATGCAACACAAAATGCAGCAAAAGTGGCTTTTTCCAAAAATAAATATGCTTGTATATACTTGTGAAGTAAATTGCCATTGCTATTAACATATTACACACAACATAGGCTTAGCACACTGATCCAAGGGTAACACAGATTATTTGGGGTCTCTAGAAAGGCAGACTATCAATGCGCTTAAATTCATACCATGGCATCAGTTACTGTTATGTCCTCTGGTCTTGTGACAATGTACTCAGTGGTACATTGCTGTCAGTGTGAAAAAGTAGACAGAACAAACATAATATAAAATAATAAAAAAAGGCATTGGTATGTTTCTCTCAAACAATTACTTTGATAAAACATGGATGGGATACAAAGTGAATAGAACAAATGCATGTCTGTCATTTTACTCTTTTAAAAGTGCATACACTGTTTATTAAATAGCATAACATTAAATAAAAATGATAGTTTGCATGAATACATGAAGGAGGCTGTAACAGATGTAGGCACATCGATGTATCAGTTCAGATAAGCCTTAGGCAGCAATCAACAATCATCCCTAGGTATTGTTTTGAGGTCTTCCACTGATGAAAAAAAAATCAATTCTTTTTTTTTATGCAGATGAAATCAGTTGCTTTGGCACATTCCCTCCACTGTCTGCGTGACGAATAGCATTCAAGACATCTGAAACGGTACAGGAATGATTTGGGTTATTGTTTCGTTTGGGAGGGGGAAAAAAAGGTCTCTTTATCCAGATTGAGGCATTCATCATGCAAGTCCGATTAAATCCAAATAATGACAGTTGTGTTGAGTGCAATCGAGTATCAATTAAAAGTCAGTAATTAGCCACTGTGAATGAAGATTCAAGCCAAAGTCTTGCCTGCGTGCCGTCACCCTGACCTGAATTTCAACTTTCAGACAAATGACTTGATGTATTTCAACAAGAGCAACAACCGGAGGACTGTTCTGAAAAGTATCTCTTACCAGCTATAACGGAGTCTCCTTTTTGTAGTTAAACCCAGGGTCTGATCCTTCAATCTGCAGTTTCAGGGCTTGTTTAAGGCTTAGCTCCGTTTCCCCTATGGGATAGTTCTCCAGAACATCCTGGTGGCCTCTGTTCTGTACAGTCCGAGGAACCGATACCCTACTCAGGAAAACCTGATTACCCTGTAGATGATATTTGGGGTTGGTCATGATGCCATTCCTCTTCTTCTCAGATAAGCTCTGCTGCTGGATAAAGAATTGCTCTTGGCTTTGCCCCCTTTCCTGCCGAATCGAACCGCCGATCACGATCTTGCAATGGGGATCCTTCACTGAAATGTTCGCTACCGATTTGTTGAGAGCAATCCTCTTGTCGAACTGTGTCATCTCGTATTCCAGAACTTGACCTTGGGTTGATCCGCTGTTCTTGCCTTTCTTCTTGTCTCCCGGTGCTCCTTTACTATTTGATGTCCCATTTCCGGTCTTACTTCCCTTTGATGACTTGAGACCAGATTTTAACTGAGACCAGTCAAAGTCATTGGATGGAGATGATGGATGCTGACCGATAGACTTGGTTGTGGAGGAGGGGGACACTATAGACTGTCTGCTCCGGCTGCGAGGCAGTGAGTGCTGTTGAATTTGTTCTGTAAATGTCAGTCCATGGAAACTGTCGATGGGCACAGTCTGGGCTGTGGCTGTGGATGATGTGGTTCTCAGGGAGGAGTTCTTTGAACTCTTGAGGGAATTATTTGAAAGGGAGGATTTCTGTCTATCAACTGTGGAATCAGGAGATTCTGATGGTGAACTGAAAGCATGGACGGGTCCGTTGGGTAGACCACGTCCAGACGACTGCATATCTCCTGCACCGGTGCTGCCAGAGCTACTGGATTTAATGGTGAGGGACTGCATTTTACCGCTCACAGACAAAGGTGTTTTTTCGTCCATGGTGTGTACTGGGGAGGGATTGCAGCCATTAAGCGTTGAACCCCCATACTTCTCCAGAAGTTTTATGATCATTGAATGTCCACCTTTTGCTGCCACTCGCATTGCTGTGCGTCCGAACTGATCAGCGTGGTTGGGGTCAGCTCCATTTTCAAGAAGTATTTGCACAACATCAATGTGACCCTCTTGTGCAGCTATGCCTAGTGCTGTCGCTCCCTGGTTACACGTATGATCCACATGTGTGCCGTTCTCGATCAAAAACTGCACAACTTTCGTGTGTCCTTGCCAGGCAGCAGACTGGAGGGCAGATCGCTTCTCATTGTCACAGGCATTCACATCAGCATGATAGTTAATCAGCAGCCTTACCATTTCAACATGCCCTTGCCAGCAGGACACATGGAGGGCAGTTCTGCCCTCAGTGTCAAAAGCTTCCACATTCGCTCCATTTTCGAGAAAATACTCTGTCATGGCCAGCTGATTTTCAAGTGCCAGTATGTAGAGCGTTGGGCGTCCGTCTGCGTCTTTGTAATCGATATCGCCACCGTGGCTCAGCAGCAGCTCAACAATGTCCCTGTGGCCTTCCAGTCCAGCCACCCTGAGAGAATTCCTCCCATCGTACCCCCTCTCGTCAATGCACGACTTGTTTTCCAGAAGAATTTGCACACAGTCATAATGTCCCTCTTGTGCAGATAATATCAGCGGTATCCTACCATCGTTATCGACCTCTGTACAACGAGCGCCTTGCTCGATAAGGGCGTCGCACACTTGGCGGTGGCCCTCAAAAGAAGCCATGTGCAGCGGGGTCCAGCCTGCGTCGTCCCTGTGATTCTCGTCCAGACCTCTGTCCAGCAGAGTTCTGACCACCTCTACGTTGCCCTGAGCAGATGCAATGCTCAGCACGGTCCTTCCCTCGCTGTCGATGCTATCAACAGCAGCCCCCCAGAAGAGTAGTGTGTTGACAACAGAGGCGTGGCCCATTGACGCAGCAGCAAGAAGAGGAGTGCGACCATTGTTGTCTGTGTGATCCACGTCAGCCCCGCCTTCCAAAAGCAGATCAACTACATCGACATGTCCTTCATAGCCGGCCACAAGGAGAGGAGTCATGCAGTCTTTATCACAGTGGTCAACCTCTGCTCCCCTTTCAATCAGAAGGCTCACCACAGAAGCATGGCCTTTACTTGCAGGGACGCAGAGCGCGGCGACTGAGAGGGCAGTCCTTCCGTCCACGTCTTCGTGATTAACTTCGGCCCCGTGGTCCAGGAGGTGCTCCACGATCTCTCGGTGTCCCATGTACGCCGCTGCAATGAGAGCTGTTCTTCCTTCATTGTCTGCCTTGTTGACCTCAGCCCCATGCTGAAGGAGGTTCAACACTATGTCTTCATGACCTCCCCAAGCAGCAGCTCTCAGAGCAGTCCGACCGTCAGCATCAGCACAGTCCACTTTGGCCCCCGCATAAAGCAGAGCAGATACTACCTCTGAATGGCCACCCCAAGCTGCTGAGCGCAGGGCCGTCCATCCATCGTGGTCTGTGTGGTTTATGTTGGCCTCACAACCAATTAAGCAGTTGACCACTTTGGTGTGGCCCTGCCTGGCAGCAAGAGTAAGTGCCGTTTGTCCATGGTTGTCTTGTAGCTCCATGTTTGCCCCTCTTGATATGAGCAAGTTGACCACATCGAGGTTTCCACTGTATGCAGCGTTGGCCAGCAGAGTTCTCCCACTGGAGTCACACTGGTTCACAGACGCCCCGTTGTCAAGTAATGTCCGTATTGAGTCCTCTCTTTCCAGGGCCTGTTGCACGATACACGACGCATGGTCATCCTCGTTGTTTACATGAGCTCCGGCTTTAACCAGAAGTTGCAGGACCTCCTGTTCTCTTGGTATGGAGGTGGTCAGAGAGTCTTTAGCAGGAGTTCCGTTCCAAACCATCCAAAGAGCCAGATGACATGGCTCAATCTGCAGATTGGAATTGACAAGGTGCAGCGCAAATTCCTGCACTTCGAGTGGTTTGAGCTGCTTTGCCCGGCAAGTATAACTCATCGCCAACATCCTATGTCCCTCCGCCGCGTTGCACAAGTACTTCTGAGTGCAATGCTTAACGTCGAGCAGCCACTCTGCAAAACTGTAGTGAAAAAGGATTTTAGTATTCCCAAGGCCATCGACCAACAACTTGGAGAGAATGTCCATCTTTTTCTGAAACTCTTCCATAGTCAGCGTCATGTTTTTGGTCCAGACTGCATGGTAGAGTTCCTTGACCGTAAGAGGCCTGCACGTTGCCAGGATGACGTTAAGAATTGGCTGGACTTTGGCGAACTGTTTTCTGACAAATAGTCTCTGGCAGAGCCACAGGTAGAGGCCATTGAGAGTTCCAGGGATGTCACGGATCTCGCGAAGCATGATAAAGTTCTCCACCACGCCATCCAGCACTCGCTCCAGGTAGAGAAAGCAGCCGCTGCTCTTGATGTGGAGTTGGTTGAGCATCTCGGCCGTCTCCTTGGTCAGGTGCTGCCTCAGGGCCTCCTCCTGGTCCAGCCTGTGGAGGATGTACTGTTGCACATCCTTGACGATGTAGGCCTTGCGTAGGTCATCAAGGCTGATTTTGCGGAATCCTGTAAGAGAAGAAATGGACATTAGCTGAGCCTGATGATAAAAGGATAATAGTTAAGGCAAGATAGAGGTCTTAGAAGGACACTTAAAAAAATAACTTGGCCAGTATATAAACAAATATGAAAGGATTTAGCGACAATGCAAATCGTCGTTGAGGAGTCGTGCTACTTTTCCCCACAGTGCCCCTTGAGCCATTATATTATTTCTGACCTTGAGATAACACCCAGTATTTATCCACTGATCTTTCACCTTTGGATAATTAGGTTAAGCCTTCCTTTAATTACCTAAGGCAAGGGATTATAACTGTCCAGCCATGTTGTTAAAGAAAAACCTTTCAGAGGAATTGAGTGCATAACCCCTCTGGCTGCTGGAAGCAGACATGAACAGCAGGAGTCCACCAACAGTCAAGTCCTAAAAAGAACTAAGGATAAAAAAAAAGAAATCGTGCACTATATTGTGTCTGATGCAGAGGCAATTTGAGCTGTAATAATTTAGAGATTGTCTGGGTGAGAATGAAAAGAGCAGTTAAAAAAAAAAGGCTACATAATGACTACATAATACAAAACAATTCCAGTGCTGTTGCTTATCCACGTATGGCAACAACTAAAAGAAAAAAGGAAATAACACATCATATAGTAACTGTGGCTAAAAAAAAAAAGTCCTTTCAATATGTGATTAGTGATCTAACTCGTCCATTGACTATTGGGGTTATTAGCACTTAATCTGAAGGAGCGAATCTGTGGTAGGGGCTGAAGATGTACAAAAATCAAAATGGAGTAGAGCAATGGAGACATCGTTTCCATGCCTGTAGCAAACCAGTGGTCTGTAAAACATCTCTCCAGCGCCTCACTTATTATCGTTCTACATGCTCCCAGCACAGACCTTTAGAAATTATCACAGTGGGTGTTAATGAGTGATCTTTAATGGAAATTCCTCTCTGAGACGAGGAAGAAATGGCTCCTTAATGGCTTTGGCTAATGGGCATAAAGTGAACTTTCCTCCATGTTAAAACAATCTGTTCATGGTCTGTGTAACCACCATCCGGAGGGCCGGGAGAGCACTTATGCATACTTATATTTACAGTTCCCATGGTCCTCAGGGTTACTGGGACAGGGGAAAAAATGTAAGCAAAGGCTCGGTCAGTGTTATTGACATACTGTACTTCAAAATGACTAACAGGCCTCGTCCTGTGGGAAAAGCAGTTTCATTTCTTCCCCTTACAAAAGGTGCACTTTGCTGAGCAGAACATGGAATTATTAACATTAACCTTTTCAAAGTAAGGCAATTAAATGTCATTATTGCGTCTCATTAGTGGTTGAACATGTCATGCACTGACAGGAAACTACTCCCTAGAGATTTTGTTTAAAAATAATCTATCAAATTCAGCACCAGCACTTTAATCTTTAACAGCTCACTGTGTTGATTATATAACTACCTTTCCCTGGACATAATATGAATCAGACTCTAGTCACCAAGCCCGAGGCGGTGCTCTGTTCATCCGACTGCTTGTGTGGAGAAGGCTGTGAAATGTTACTCCACATAGAGCCGATGCAAAACCCACACCTGGAAGCCAGATAACAGACCTGATTAGCTTAACGAGCTTTCCCAAGCAGGAACGGGCCGTTTGGACAACAGACCGTGGTAAACAGAAGGAGCGATGGGTTTTCTTTATCATCTGCCTCCGAGTTTGTTTTAGATAAGCACGCCTCCACAAATTGGGCCTCTCAAAAAAAAAAAAAAAAAAATCTTCTTTTACTTTGTCCTTGAGGCCTTCGTTATGTTTCAAACTGTGATGAAGCAGATGGAATGAAAAGGCAATGATACCTCAGATACTAACTATGTGTAATTAAATCCTGTGATACATGGCAGGAAATAAGGGAAAAGCGGATTTTGGTTCTAATAAATAACTCTCTTGTGTCGACCTTTGTTATGGGCTCAAATTAACCTCCATGCAATGTTTTGTGACAAAGTTGCAACCCAAGACAAGTAAGTTTTAACTTTATTATAATGGAGATTACATGGACATACAGGTTTAGCTCAAAAATCTGAGATAAAACATAAAAACAATAAAATAAAAGAAATGCCAATGTCTATAAATGTAATGTAATGTATGACAAGGGGGCAGCTGTGCAAACATTTTAAATTAATGAAGCTGTAAAGGCTCGTTCTCCAGCGTTATGCCATATAATTGCTCAATCATTACAAAAACTCAATAACCCTAACCCACTTTCAGCCTGCCTTTGTTTCCAGTGACTGGGCGCATATTCCACCCCCCCTTCCCCGTTGTCTCCGGCTCCATGACCCCCTGTACCAGCTACTACTCCCGTCCTGGAGAAGTCAAGGACATTGCAAGAGACAGATACGCTGCTAGCACGTAAAGTAGCTCTAAGTAAGTCAAAAAAACAAACTCTCAAGCACTTCTACCTTTAAGTACTAAAAACCATTAGCAAATCTTTTTTTGTATATTCAAAGTCTTTGCTCTGAAAAAGCTGACTGATGCCTCATTTTGACAGGGCCGTGGGAAGCGCTGTAATGGGTGATTATGAGCCTGGCAATGGATTATTTCAGGTTTGTATCAAAAGATACAGAAACACAAAAATAAATAAAATCCTGTTCTCAGTGTACTCACTACTCCTCTGGCTCCAACCTCAAGCATTAAAGATCACTTTTCAGCCTATCATGCAACCATCAGAGGAGTTTTCTTTCTTACCCTTCTGATTTTTTCCAGCCTTTTGTTTCATGTCGGGCTTTTAATGCTCCTTTGTCTGGAATAAAGGCCAAACTAGCTGGTGAACATGCTTCCTTCCTCTCCGTTTGAGGCTAATGCACAATCACAAGTGCCTCAGTCGACAAAAGGCATATATAGTATGACATTTGCATTTACAATTCATGTTTAAAAAAACAGACATATGATGCCTAACATGAACCCCTGACTACAGTGTGGGACTCTCTGAGGTCACTGACAGTTCCTCCTGCTCCTTCTGGACCCAATCCTTCTTTGGACATTCTGGGTTTGCTCCAGTTAGGACAGGAAACCAACTGGCTGCGTGAGGGGGGAAGAGGCCATTAACGGGGGGAAATCCAGAGAAAGGAAAAAAAAAGAAGAAGAAATTCACCCAGCCAGTGACTCCAGCAAAGTGTGACATTTAATATTGTGTCTTGATGTTGATTTGTTCCATTCACAGCGGCACTAAGGAAAACATTGTCCATTGCATTCCAGTCCGGTTTGTGGAAATGTTACTCTATCATGAATATTTTTCTCAGGGGAACAAAAGAAAAATGCTTCTGTGCTGTAGTTTATGATAAACAGTGTCTCCAACATTCCTAGGTCGCTGACACGCCAATTATGAAGATACAGTGACTAGGAAAGCTGGAGGAGGGAGGAGGAGACAGACGTTTGACTGCAGCCAGCCTGAATGAAAAAATTATTAATTTCTGTAGGCAAGAAGTCAAATAATAGAACAAGCAGGAGCCTGCAGTCAGAACACTTAAAAAAAAAAAATATTCCAGATGCAGCAACTGGAAGATGGTTTTTTTTAAAGTCTCAGACCTACAATTTCCACTTAAGTCATCAACAGACATCACTTCATACGGCTTTGGATGTCAACTGTGAAGCCATGGCATTATTATCGGCCCACTCACTGCAGATAAAGCACTAAAACAACCACAGGGGGAAAGTCATCCAACCTGCATTTGATGACTGTGGTGTAAGAGGAACTACTATTAAGTACTAAACAAGAACGCAAGAACTTTCATTGGTCACAAATATTCAAATGCCTTCCAAGAACCACTTTCTCTCTTTCCAAAAACCCAGCAGTCATGATGGCCTAGATTTTGCAAGATTATAAGTGGGGTATACAAACTGTAGCTGAGTATTGTGTGTGTGTGTGTTCAGGCTATTTATATGTGTGTGTTTGTGTGTGATAGAGGATGGTTCAGAGCCTGAACAAAAGCGACTGCTAAACAAGCAACAAATGACACATTCATCGGGGTGAGGGATGCAGCTCCCGAGTACAGGCCTCTGAGCCAGCTGCTGCTCGTTACAGAACTGGAAACCAGTCACAAGAGACAGAGCCCCGCGTACAAAAGAGGGACTGTTTGCATCCTAGATTCATTTTTTTTTTTCAGATGACAAACGAGGCAGCGTGTGTGCATGCACGCTGAGAAATTAAGAGTTATCAACCGGGCTTTTTCGAAAGATGGCAGCATCTCTGATTCGGCACGTTTTTTGTTTTTTGTTTTACAGCGAGACACCATCTTAGGTCATCTGATCCATAAAGAAAACAGAAACCCAAGACTTGCTGCCCTCTCCTCAGGCTCTCCAGTAAACCCGCGCTCGACAAACGTCTGTTCGACAGCTGCAGCGTTCCGGGCTTCGAAAAAACACGAGAGCGCCAAACTCCTAAACACAAGTATGTGGATGAGAGTCAGCTCCAACGGTTTGGAAACAACGGTCCTCTGAGAAAAAAAAGTGCTGCTATTTAATCCAGGAAAAAAAAATACTGTTCCCTGTTTGATTATATTAACTCTCTCATTTCTACTCTAAGTGCCAAATGGAGATAAGACTTTCTAGTTTATCTCGGATAAATGTGGCTTATTCACAAGAGAGAGCAGACAAAGCCAGGCACTGAAAAGGCTCTGACTCTGATGGGGAAAATTATTCAACTATGCAAAGATAACCGTTTTGTGTGTACTGTGTATTTCCTGCCATGCTAAACGACCACCAGGCGAGACACTGAAATGATTACACTTTAACAATTAATTCATGTTGCGCTGGAGGCAAAGCACATGGAAACACTCCTGCCCCAACACGCCTCTTGCTAGATTTCAAACGGCATGTGAAAAGGGTTTTCCAGCCAAACCTGTTGTGGTGCGACCGAACAGTGTTGACGGGGCGAGGGGGAGGGGCTAATCAGGAATACGAATATCAGCCCATTTCAAGAGTGGAATGTGCAATATTGCCACGGCTTCATCCGTCTGTTAATGTGACTGCACGCTTAACGTTAACGTTCCTGCAGGCTTCATTCGGACATGACAATGACATTTACAGAATGAGCTGAGAGAGAGAGAGAGAGAGAGAGAGAGAGAGAGAGAGAGAGAGAGAGAGAGAGAGAGAGAGAGTCAAAGGAGTTATGCTATCTAGGGAGAAGAGTGTTTTCTGTTCCCTCTCCGGCTGCATCACTGATGGATGCTCGGGTTGGCCTCTAACAGCGAAACTACGGATACTTTTTCCACATCACTTTGATCATATAATGGAATTGATAGCGAGTCCTGCTGCCTGTTTCACAATACCCGACAACGCACAAGCACTGAATGATGGGGCGATACACTGGGACTCTTGCTTTGTTCCTATTTGCTCAAATGCTTTATGTAAAGAGTGGTGCTCAGTGTTGATTCATGGAATTGGCATGAATGACCTGTTGGTCCGATTATTATTGTAAGGGGGTGGGGGGGTTAATCTCCTTTGCAATGGACTGATCTGATAGGAGAACATTGGTCTCCTCAAACTTTCAGTACTTCCTTGTTTATTACAAATTTTGTGAATAAGAGATTATGTCTTGAACACAAATTGAATCTCTCTCTCTCGGCATGAACAGGGCTTTACAGCATGGCTCAGCCTGAGAGGTGCATTCTGATAAACCCATCAACCACCTGCTCAAAGAATAAAACATCAATCATATGATCGTCCATGCACAACACACCAGAAATGATGACTTCTTTTTTTTTTTTTTTTTTTTTTTTTTTTTTAAAAGCACCCAAAAGACAAAAAAAGACAGGAGCTCATTAAGATGATGACAAGAGACTGAGTCATGAGGCTGTGCACCTGGTCACATGTGTATGCCTCCTCTCACTGCATCCCATAATGGATATCTCTCCAAGACAGTTGTAACTATATATCATGGGGCTTCTTGCAGCTGCACAGATGACTGGAAATTTCATCCAAGTGAGGAAATTCCAAAGGAGAACTGAAATAACAGAGCGTTAGGCCAGAAATACACAGATCAATCAGGACCAACGGCACATGAAGAGCAAGTTTATTCAAACTGTCTATTTCCCGATTTCTGTAATTGGGGGGAAAAACTGAGGCTCGTACAGGCAATAGTTACTCTTTAAAATATTTTTGCTATAAATGTCTTATGATCCCAAGAACCATAAAACATGTTCTATTTAAAACTGGCGCTTGTCAACCTAAAATAAGCAATTTGTTTATGAAGATACACGTCTTCAAGTCTACGCGGCGGCCGTGAGCCCTTGTCGAGCTGGGAGTTTCACGCTCCACACAGGATCAAGTTTCTTCAATCCCCGCCCGGGTTTTTTGTTCATCATTACATCAGCTGACCTCCAAGTGACCTCATTTAGCCCCAACGGCACACGTTTCCCCTTCACCTGCACTGGGAACGACTAAGTCAAGCATGTCCTTCAAACAAGCCATTATCTGCTCCCAACATACGGTGCCAGGAAGGT
Organism: Anoplopoma fimbria; assembly: GCF_027596085.1. Lineage (NCBI taxonomy): Eukaryota > Metazoa > Chordata > Actinopteri > Perciformes > Anoplopomatidae > Anoplopoma > Anoplopoma fimbria. Next base: position 23,489,470 of record NC_072452.1, read on the forward strand.
CTGGAAACGGTTTGGAAGGATTTCACAGGGAAACGTCCGGTGCTCGCTGTGGAATCTGGTACTTGCAAAGTCATCCTTGGCATGCAGGTCATGAGGCAGTGTGGTATTAAAAAAAAAAAAAATGTTAACATTTTAAGGAATTTTTCCCCGGCGGCAACACCAGTCAATAACGTGCCAGGAATTCAGCAGCGTCTAAAGTTAAATTAAGACTGAATTAAAAACACCCTTCAATTAAAACAAAAACGAACAAGTCGTGCTCTTGAAGAAAATAAAAAATCTCAAGTCTATAAAGATGTGGCAGGGGCATGCCACATACCAACGGGCATCACCTCCAGAGGAATAAAAGGGCCAGCCGGTTCGTCCGCCATGTTCAGAGTCGTGTTACTGCAGAGGAGCACCCAAGGTGTGAGAGATACAGACACGGCAGACCTGTAATTTGCCCGGCTGTCAGACTGCACGGTGGTAAATTACAGTATTCAGCGAGGATTATGGTCTTGGGCTCATCCAAAGTGAGGCTCGACATGCAGCCTCACAGACGACAACACATACATGAGTACGGACATAAATCAGCTTGTCTGCGTAAGCCAATTTTAAGAAAGGGGGGAGAAAAATAATTAAATATGGTGTAGTTGCTGTTGCTACCCCAGCATTGAGATGCAGAGACAATCGATGCTGGAAAACACTAAGAAAAGAGGACAGGGGGATTTTTATTATGTTATTACAAAAGGCATCTGTTGAACGAGCTCTTTGGTTTAGTGTTGTGCGATTTTGTCGCTCTGATGAAGGCCGCTGCAAAACCAAAAACGTGCTGGAATCGGTTTAAAAGTATTAAATAAAGGCTTTTTAACTTTCAGTTTGAAGAATGCCTCGGAGCTTTCGTTCCTAAAAAATCGTTCTTGGCATCTACAACATCTCATAAAACTTTTATATTTTCACAGCTCAGTTACAATTTCATCTGTTGCATTCGAACAGCTCAGCGTCTAATCGTTTCAGAGATGCTGCAAAATGTAATTCGCTGGGCAGTCAGTGAGCGGAGTCATCTTTGTCTGTGTACGGGGAGCATTCCAAAAGCCCAGAAGAAATAAACCGTCCTCGCTGCTTTACGACTGTGTTTGGGTTGTCAGTCGGCCAGAACATCCCACGGGCCCCTCCAGTGAGGTCTCTTTGCATTTGACCGAAGAGAAAGTATACAACAACAAAAAAATAACACATCCAGGGAGATGTTGAGAGTTTTGTTGACCTTTTCAGCGGAGGAACGGCCGAGCCATGCGTCAGATTCGCCCGCAGGATTGGGACAAAGGGCTGCTCAGAGCGGTCGATGAGGGCGCATACTTTGAAAAACCAGGGCTTCTCTTTTCATTTGTGATCATTGGTGGTAAATCAGCTCTGTCTCTCGGCGGGCTGGGTAAAGAGAAAGCCCCCTTTTCACGGCGGGCAGAGTGGAGGTGGAAGATGTGGTTCGAGTGCCAGGGTGGGCTTTTTTTTTTTTTTTTTTTTTCACCCTCCGACGAGACGCAAATACAGGAAAAAAAAACACAGGCCCACCCCAGAGTCACATAATTTCCTGAAAGTGTAGCTTTTATAACACAATGGCTGTGGAATTTGCAATGACTTGATCTATATACTGTGAGGTATGGAAGAAGGCCTGCTCATTACTTTTGGGTAAAAAACAAAAAGAAAACCAACTTGTGTGTCATCAGGAAATGAGTAAAAACCCTGCATCGAAATGCCTCACAGGACGAGCGTCTTCTTAAAGGGGCCGCCACGCGCTCCTGTGACATTCCTCAGACGGAGCCAAGAATATAACCGTCTTAATTACAGCTGTGATTCATAACTAAGAGGGGCTTTTATGTGTGGTTTCTTCTGTGCGTGGCTGTTTTCCAAGTTTCTTGCCGGTACACACCCCCGACGCCTGCCAAGTGCCCCCTGTGACCAACTGGAAGAACTCAAATAAAAATTGAAAAAAAAAAAGGAATGAAAAATAATATTGCGTTTTATGATAGTGGAAATCAATCTAATTGAAGTTGCTGCAGCACTGCCGAGCAGGAATGTGGTTGTTTAAGGGGAGCTATTATCTTTCGCGGCTCCAGTAGCACACTGATACTATATTATTATAACTACTGGAGCTGCACTCGACAAATCCAGGCCTTCTCCATCCGTCCTCATCCCTCGCTCATGTTGGCTTCTCTCTTGAAATCTTAAACTGAGCACGGTTTTTCTTTTTTTGTTTCCTTTAAACTTGTGCTGTATCATTTTCATTTACTTGCTCCTGTATTCAAGTATAAGTCACGACATGCTTCCACGCAGGAGTTGAGGTTTGAATGGCAATAATCCATGCTTGCGCTGGTTATTTCAGATCTTAGCATATTACTTTTTACCTCTAAAGTGCTAAAGATAAAGAACCTTATCCTTTATCTTCTCTTCAGGTAGTTTATATATATATATATATATATATATATATATATATATATATATATATATATATATATATATATATATATATATATCTCATTCATTTTCAGGGATTTTTAAACCTTTAATTGATAGCCGACAATTAAGAGATTAGAGGAAATGAGAGAGATTGGGAATGACGTCCCTTGCCGGACTTTTGTTTCTTTGAATGTCAATATTTCTTAAATATAAAAGTTACTTGGAACTTTTGCTACTTAATTAAAAGCTAGATCAGTTCCCAGAGGGAGTATGATTTGATACACTGCTTCAATACTGAATTCAGATTTAATAAAAAAGCTGTCAATCCCAAAACCCTACCTCTCTATTTGAGCTATTTCTTTATATGAGCAGCACTTCTGTCACAGTTATATAGTCATAGCCATGTGACCTTACATGACTTATTAGCTGGGTGTCACAATGATAAAGTGGGAAAGCAGGTTTTTACTGATTTTAGGGCTTAAATATCAAAGTAATTATCACACGAGTTAGACTGGTTTAGTTTTATGAACAGTAAATATCAATATCATACTTATAACAGAGTTGTATGTGTATGGACTTATTGGGCAGTAATCTGTGCACCAACCAAAGTCTTTTTCTCTCGCATTATTCAAGAATATTCACGGCACTTCTTTGATATACTCTCATGTTCCTAACGCTGTACTCCCTGTTCACATACTAAACTACTTGAGAACCAGTGACTTTGACAAGCATGCACCATAAACAGTATTGGGGCAGATGGTAGCCATTACAGTTCAGTGATGCCTCCACACGATAAAAGGATCACACACTAGGATGGATCAAATGCTACGAGGAGATTAGGATTGAAATGACTCTGTAATTATTTTAGTGACACTATAAGCAACAACGGGAGTCTGCTTCATGATACACTGAATGAGGCTAATCTAGAATTTGAAAAGTTATAGGAGCATATCTGACGTAAGTTCTGTCCGTTTTTGAAATATAATCATCTGTATCAGTCTTGTAAGAACATTTTTGAGGTATGAGATGTGAAAAAAATACATGTCTGAGAGGCTGCTTATATTTAAAACCACCTTCCCCCCCCCTTGCGCTCTCTCTCTCTCTCTCTCTCTCTCTCGCTCTCTCTTCCCCCTTCCCCTTGCTCTCCCTTCTGCCTGAGGCCTTGTTAAATTGGCACAGATTCTACCCCGGCTCCAAACCAAAATCGCTGCCTAAGTGTTTCCACTCCGCTACCCCTGCCGCGGCCTTACAGTAGCACAGCACACGGAGGGAGTATGCGCAGCAAAGACAAGCTTCTCTCTCCATAAGTCTGTCGTCACTTGGGACAGAAAGAAGCAGCACAGCTACGGATCGAATCGCATTTTTTAGTCCCCCCCCCCCCGCTGTGTTTCTTCACAACTTCAAGACTGCATTTTTTTTAAGTCCATTTCAAAGATAATACATGAAGACGTGCGGCGTAATCAAAACTGAATGATCACATAATGCGAGTCAGCCGGCAGGATACTGTGAAAAATTCTTGTTCTCCTCCCCACAAACAGAACAGTCTTTGTTTGTGGGGCTTTAGCCGAGCGGATGCGAGCGAGGCTTTCTGCTGCTGAAGTCAGAAATGCCTCCTTCTTCCTGCTCGGTCTCGGAGGTGTTGAAAACTTCCCAAAGCACATTCCACTCCGAGACAGACGCGAGGAATAACAGTTGAGCAAAGAAAAGAAGAATTCAGAGCTTTGCTCTTGGGGGGAAAACAAGGCATCTCGTTAAGAATTTAAAAAAAAAAGAAACTGATGCAGATAGTATGCGTCGGACTCAAGTGAATTAAACATAAATCAAAGACAACTAACATCTCTTCAGTTTCTCTCCTTCAGAAGAGTTCAAAAGCATCCGAGGAGACTTCTGGTCCAACCATCTTTTCCTGCAAAGCGACCCTCTGGTTAAAAGGTCATTCCTCAAGCTCCATCAACACTATATTCACACAACCACAAAGTTCCCATCACCGCAGACTAGAGTATACTGGGAAACCCACACAACCTCCACCCCAGACAAAATAGGCCGCTCATATAAAAGAGGAGTTGGCTTTGCGCAGAGTGTGAAAGTGGAGTCTTTTGGCAGGTCACCTCCATCTCTGACTTGTCAACAACACGGAGGGTATTTTTAGGGGACAGTTGGCCTCAATTTGATACTCTGAAGTCCTTTGGTCTATTTTTGGTCCAGTGCAGCCGGAATAAGGAGTCATCCCACTGCTGTATTCATAATAAGGCGCCCAGGCTAATGGAGGACGCTGTAAGTGGGTGAATGTGTTTGTCTGCATGTCTACGTCCGCCTATGTGTGAGGTGGAGGAAAAAAAAAGCCAGTCTAGCAGAATAATTTCCAGAGTTGAACTAAAGGCGGAAGACTGAATCCAGACAAAACAAAGACGCCGCTAAAAGCATCAGCCGAGGAGAGAGACCAAGGCTCAGAGGAGGTCTGCAGGAGCAGTTTAATGCACAAACTCAATGGGATCCCATTGAAACGCATCTAGAACGGCATGTTCGCGAGAACAAAGCAACATCACAAATGTCCTTCACTTCTTTTAAATGGGGCCCATCGCATCTGATGTGCGAGTTTGGTTCTGATCCTCTGTTCAAACGGAGACTCGTCTTTTAAATCAAATTGCCGGGCACTTGCAATGAGAGCCCGACCAAAAGCCTGGCCGTCATCAAAGAGGGAGTAAAAAAAGAGATGAGAGCCAGTCCCAAAAAAGATAACTGCTGTTTATCAGATTGTTCCAAGATTGAAATTTCCTTCAAACCGTATCAGAAACAAAAAAGAACAGACAGCTCATCAGCCAGCAACATCTGAAGAGAGAAAGGCAACCAGGCAATCTGAAGAAAGTTACGGATAAAACTGTGTCATTAGCATTTACGTCCTTGGCATATACAACTATATATATATATATATTCCCCTGGTGGCTCCACTGTTAACTTTATGTGCAACTGCAAATAAAATCAGACGATTTAAATCTATGGTTCGTACCAGACACGGCAGACAGCACACACACACACACGCACACACCAATGCGGCATAAACCAGAAAATACGATTTAATGCAAATTGCTGCTGAAAGGAAATCAAATATAAAACTTCTTCTCCGTCTGTGGGCTCAAAGTTTTTTGTGAACATGCTTTGAGGATACTTTATGCTTTACTCTGATACCAATCCAGAATCTAATCTAGCACAGGCACCTACGTGGAGGCTTTGATGTTAGAGGAAAGCGTGGGTGGGCATGTCTCTGCGATTATGAAGTGGGCAGCTTGTATCACAGTTGGTTTGTTGAATTAGATGCATGACATCCACAAAAGACTGGAAGAGAGTTCTGGTGTCCTAAAAACCCAACTTCTCTCCCCGCTGTCGACACTGATCAGATCTGAACTTCACTTCCACCAGTCTGACGCCTACACTTAAGATTTCACTTAATCCCAAACACGGCACCCAGTCATTACAACCTACTTTCCAACTACATTGTTGAGTTAAGTTGTGAACACGTGACAATCATTCCAGTGAGAGAGAGGTACTCTGATGATAGGGACGCTGAACTGCGTCATGAAATCAGACACGATCAATAAACAGAAGACGCCCATGATGAAGGAAAACTTAAATCTGGATTTAAGTGGACCAAAATAGTTTCAACTGACTGACCAACAGACTACTCGGAACTGCATTTACTCTATTTGAGTGTGTTTCAGGATTAAACACAGAAGCAGTATTTAGTACGTGTATTCCTCCCGAACAAATACTTGTTTCGGAATCATTTTTGCCATTCTGCAATGATGAACAACAGGTCTACAAACACATTTAGGTTCAAATTTATTCATTTTGATAATGAAAATGTGTTTAAAGCCTTTGGTTAAAATGAAAATATGGCAATTCAAAGCATTGGAAACAATAGCAATGTGATCATCATTTAAGGATTTAAACCCCCAACTAAGAATCAATGGATATTTTGCATACTCTTTTTGGTTTATATGTTTTATGGCTGCAAGTCCGCAACTAATATGGCAATTATTTTCTTAAATAAATAGGGATGCACCGATACCAATATCGGACATTGGGGAGATACTGACTCAAAAAAGCAGGATCGAGTATTGGTGACAATTGGGCCGATCCATCCAACTTGGTATTATATGGATATACTTTCTACATTATCCTGGAATTTTAATTCCTGCTTAAGTGCTGACCATTTTGTTGCTGAATTTTTGCTGATGTACAATATGTTATTTTGATAAATAACAATATTAATACATGAATGTGTATTTCTTTGTTACATTTCGTCTTACAAAGTTAGGAAACCATTCTTGAAGTCAAACCTGATGTACAGTAAACTTGTACTCTGCTGCATTCAAAGTGGACATACTATTCTTATGAACATTATCTGCATTGTCTAGCTCTTGCAAAAGACAGCTGGTCTGAAAACATGCCCACGCACCATCTGACTTCGAGCATACCTGCAAAACATCATCGCTTTCTTCTGAACATATACCAGAGGTTGAATTCACCACCCACTAAAGTCTAAACGCTGGTCAAACTTGTTGGTGGTCCTGAATATCAGAAAGTTTCGCTTGTTGCCAAGTCCAGTAATGTTTTAAGATCATCTTCACATCAATCTATAATACACACCATCCAAAAAACACTTCCTGACATGAGGCAAATCAAAACAAGATCATACAGGTCTCCAGGTCTCAAAACCTGCTTCTTTGTACAATCTAGAATATGAATGTAACTTTAATATTATTACTTGTATGACGCCATTAAAGCTGTAAATGAAGGGAAAAAAACAACATGTAGCTCTCTCAGCCTTAAACCCGACTTCATGCATCACCCTGAGTGGGGAGTAGCCCAGAAACATCACGTAATGGTTTTAAGAAAAACGAGATGAGGGCACGATGGAGCTCCCACATTCGGTGGATTTATTAAAAAGGTAGAGAGGGGGCACACACACACACACACACACACACACACACACACACACACACACACACACACACAGACACACACACACACACTCACACACACACACACACAGAGACACACACACACACACACAGCTGCGCGAGTCTGCGGAGGAGACTTCCTCCCACACACTCAGGTTCTTGATTAATGTTATGCCAGCTCATCACCAGCGAGGAGGCTGCTGGTCTGACAGGGAGATAATAGCAGCTGGTTTGGTACAGTGTCAGAGGACATCAAGGAAGCGCTGCGACTCTCCCAGAGGTCTGCAGCGGTGACCCTAATCTCTTTAGGCATGTCGCTATGGTAGAAAGCTTTTTGCATCGGCTCTATTCAAAACAGCCCAGACGGAAACGAACAACGCCGCGGCCTCCGCGTGCAACCGCATTCTCAGGTTAAATGCATCGCATCTATGTAGGGAAACAAAATAGCTGCCACTGAGCGGAAACGAGCGCGGAGCCGTACAGACAGGTGCAAATAGAGTCTCGTATATCAAACAGCTCGATTGACTTGTGATTAATTATATCACAATTATTTTGACAGTGATATATTGATGCCAGGTGACATCAATTATCTGGATATCACTTACAGAACAGTGACCTTTAATGGCCAACAGTGTGATTAATTAATGAGGGGGCTGTTTACCTGTGAAGAGTTTAGTAATGGCCTTGTTCTGTCGCCGGGCGGAGCAGATGAGCAGCAGCCAGGGAGGCAGGAACTCGTGGTGACCGGCCAGGAGCTCGGCGATGGTCCTGGGGGAGCCGGGGGGAGACCTCTGCTCCCCCTCACCCAGCTGACAGCCTTCGTCGATGGAGTCCACCAGCAGGAAGAGAGACTGCTGAGGAGGCTTGACACTCAGCAGAGGCAGGAGGACACATCTGAGGAGAGAGGGGTAAGAGGAATAAAGTTTATCATGCTTTGTTGTGTTTTGACTGATATAGATAACAAAAATTCAAAGAGACAGCGCTTGTCTGAATTTTATCCGCGGTCAAAGTGTGTTGTTATTTATGACATAATAATCCTTTTCTTGTAAAAGTTGTAGAGGTTCACAAATAAAAAGAGGAGGTTGTCTAATGAAAATGTTGTAATATGGTTGGATTTCCTGCTTACTGTTTTCCATTAGTTTTATTGCCGTGTATTGGCAAGAATCTGCCCATACGACACGTATCATGACACAGAGGTCAGAATTCAATATGTTGAGATAGACTGCAATACTGTAAGTAAGATGATATGTTGAGATTTTTTTTTAAATCTAATTTCAGGAAAGCTGTCATAGTATAAAGAACACACTTTTTTTTTATGCAATTGAAATAGTAGGATCAGTGCTTGCCTTATTTGAGAGCACTACTTTCAGAGAGCACATATTCAGATGGTGCATATCTTTGGAAATTATATTTTAGGTAATCTCTGCATGTAGACTATGAATTAAAAACAATTCAGTGTTTTTGAGAATAAATACAGTATCACAAAACATAACGTCTGAATACTCAATATTTTCTTACAGCCCTAATAAGCATCCCTGATGGAATATGATCTCATTTACACTCTCACTTGCCGCCAACAAATGCAAGGGTTCTGCTTTAACTACAACCAAGTTATATAAGGTTTAAAATAGCCTGAAAGCAGAAAACTTTTTTTTTTAACTCAAACTTATTGCAGTAAATTACAACTTTGCTATTTCAATTATGGCTTTTCATAGGGATGACTCATCCTCAGGTCAGAATCAGAACTTATGTTCCCCTACGACCTGCAAAGAATGAGCTGGAGGGAAAAGAACCAGACTGTCAGAGTAACTGTGTCAAAATGAACTCTGTGGTTTATGATTGTCTGTATCTTTTAATGTGATTGTATTTTAATCACATTTTGTCCACAAGCTGGAGAACATGAACATAATTCATACTGTTGTTTTAAATAGTGTATTAGAGAGAGAGGCTGAGACAAAGAGGACATGATTCAAATGAAACATAATTAATTAGTTTTTTTCTTTTTCTATTAAATTCTCTGTATATTAAACTCTATAAAACAATTATATTAAATTGCATTTATATTATAATAGTATTCCAAGACACATATATAAATTGATCCTGAATAATTTATGGAAGTGTGTTGTTTTTCTTTTCTTTTTTTTTATGAAAGCAAACATTTTCTTGCACATTTTTTTTTTTTTAAATCTTGAGAACAATATGTTGTACAAATGTTGTATTAATAAAGAAAACATTATGTAAAGGTCTGGTTTATTGTAATTCATTAGTGCAACATTGTTTCAATATATCAAAATTAACTAAAGTTCACTCCCAGTCACCTTAGGTTCCGGGTGAATCAGCGCCGAGTCATGATTGAAAGTCTGACGTTTATTCAATATTTAACATAGTGAGCGCTTTCTATTTAATTTCATCTTTGGGCACCGATGTAGATGCAATACTTCATCTGAGCGATCCATGTATTACTGTGGATCATAGTTTGCTATCTGAGGCGTAACACTGCCACTGCAAAGACACAAAGTGACGCAGAGCAAGAGTGTTTTTCTCGATGCAACCATCCCCAGTTCATCAGTCTCAATCCGAGAGAGTGTAGGCATTTAGATACGTCTCCATCCAACCCAAATTGCATCCATTAACGGGCCCACTGCGGATGATTCGAGCTTATAGAAACACCCAGAACAGACACAGTCATTTATAATTCAGTGGGCTTTTTTTCTTGGGTTTGACAAAAAAAAACTCTGCCGAGAGCTAAACGCTCAGAGACTATTTCAAAGAAATGGAGAGATATGCGTTCAGCAATTTTCGTGACAAATGAACACTTGAGATTTTGTCCGACTCAAACATAACCACATCCCCCTGAAACATAAACATTGATGTTTGAATGTGAACACCCCTGTGGCATCCGGTTATAAAGGGAACATGATGTATAGCATTCTGTACCGAGCATCACATCAATACTCGGCTGAGCACAGTTTAAACGCTACATTAAGCTTTTATCAACGCCAAACCTACAACGTGTAACTTCACACATAAACGCTCCTTGAAGCAGGATAGCCATCGCTATACCAACAGTTTAAAGCAAATCATAAGACGTCCATTTGGTAAAAAAAATACCCCAAGACTCATTCAAATTACTCTCAGCTCAACTGGCCGTGATGAAGGAGCTGATGAATTCATATTTGTGACATTTTAATCTGGGTCTAGGTTCATTTAACATATAAAAAAAAAAAAAAAAAAGGGGGCTGAGAAAATCAATTAAGCAAAACTTGATTCAAGATTAGAGGTACGGCTTCAGGGCATCTGAGTTCTTTCCACGGGAAGCTGCAGATAAAAATCGGTCACCTTCCAGATGATGGGATTCATCATCCACAACTCTTAACTACATTGAGCTGACACTGGTTGTAAGCTCCGTCATAAAACACTAAAATACCGTTTTAATGAGACTTCCGCTGGATGCTCAACAGTCTGTCACTAAGCCTGTGGCTCCGACGCCATTCCCTTTTAAGTATCTTCCATTTTACCCATAGTTCATTATGTTTAAGCACATAGGGGCAGGAATGGCTGGGGTGAAGGTCTGTGTGCTTTCAGTCCAAAGTACAAGGACATAGAGGAGAGGCCATTTTTACAAACGACTTCCTCTTTGGTTACTAAAGAGGAGTGCCAAGTGTCAAAGTCTGATATCACATTGCAAAATCCCCCAAAATGGAGTCAGAAATCTGATAACATTTAATGCTATGTATTGGTTGCAATAAATTTGACGTTTACGTTATGTCAGAGTAAATAAAATAGTCACGACTGCTTTAAATGCATATTTCAAGCCTAATATTCAAGTCAAGAGCTTTCTTTATGGATCCAAAAATCACACTTTACCATGATCAATAACTCCAACATCATACTAACAACCAATACTGCAAATTAAAACCCTTAATAAACTAATTGAACACACATTTTCTAAAATGGTTATCATGCTGGAATGAAATTAGTGCCGCAAGCCTGAAACCAAAGATTATCTTCATGTTTTGAGCTGTCAATTATTTTAATATGATCTGATATTTTTTTTATCTATTTTTAGTAGTAGTAGTGTATGAAATAGTCTGAAATATTTCATATATTGTTGATAATATTCTAATTATTATCACCTTAGCCGTAGGAAATGTCTTCAATTAGGTTGTGTTGTCGTGAAAAACAGCCCAAAACCCCCAAAAAAGCCACTTTGTAGTGACACAAAAACAAATTATCACATTTTAGAAGATGGATTTAAAAATAATGTTTTTGTTTATCAGCTACATTATTAATCGACTGCTCGTTTCAGCACTAGATTAAAAAAAAAAAATAAATCAGAATGTATCTCCCGCTCAGGTGAACACTGACTGCACAGTTCCACCTGTTTTTGCAAAGCTTCTACAAAACTTCAGCTTGTACTAAAAACTTTTTTTTTTTTTCCAAAGCGGTTTGAAGCCTCAGCAGGAAAGAAATCCGTGCAACGTGCCTCCACCCTTCATGCTCTGTCGTCATGTTGCTCAGCCTTTCAGTCACACAGTCAATCACTCCATCAGATGGTTGCAGCCCACAGAGAACCTGCAGCGCCATCTGGGAGCCTTGCCAAAAGGAATGTCCATCCACAGGGATGACTGCGTGTGTGTGTGTGAGTGTGAGTGTGAGTGTGTGTGTGTGTGTGTGTGTGTGTGTGTGTGTGTGTGTGTGTGTGTGTGTGTGTGTGAATGGCTGTGTCTGAGGCCATGTCGCCTACTGAGACAATCAAATCCACAGTGACAGCAAGTGGGCAAAACAAAGGGACATTCTTCTCTCACAATTCAGCTACTCTCGGGCTGTCAAAGAGTCAAAAGACGAGAGCCGTGGACAAAGAAAACTCCGCGGGGGTGCTGGGGATGGAGAGGGAAAATAAGCTCAGGAAAAGCTGATTTAGTTTGCCAGACAAAACCTGCAGCATACCTGAGCCAAAGAATTAAAAGTTCCTGGGCCACACGCCGTGCTCTTGGACATTTGTACAAACTATTTTTGGTTCTCGCTCAACTGCTCCACATATGCCCGATCTGAAGCCAAATGCTATTTAAGACAGGGGGAAAAAAGAGGGGAAGAAAGGAGAACGTGAAATGCATCTAATGCGTTCGCCATCTGTCGTGTTGTGATCGCGACCGTCGTTCCCACCACAATGTGCAAAGTGAAGCTTTCAGTGTGACGTTTAGTGAAGATGTCTGAGCCGACGGGGCAGCGCCGGGCACCGAGCCAGCGCCTTGCAAATTTACACGGCTCGTTTTTAAATGGAGCGGGTTGCAGAGTCTGGAATCCATGCCACATACCCAAACACCACCACCACCACCCGCGCAGCCTCGCTCACATAAACACCGCCCGGGATACAGGAGAAGCTCAAGAAAAACAGAGGGGGAGAGATTTACGCCATCATGTCCGCGGCCTTGACGGCGATCTATTAATGGAAGAAAAAAAAAAAAAAAAAGGCCAACTGGTGAGTGGAGCTTCAGACTGAAAAGACACACAAAAGAGTGGCACTGACAAAGCGGTTCCATCACGATGGGTAGAAAACAAGAGATGCTTTTTCATTAGAAGAACACCCCCCCCTCCACACACCACCCCATCCATCCATCTCTTCATTTAGTATCGAGTCAATTCGGAGGAAGCCTGCTCAGCATCTCTGCAAAGTCAGGACAGCTTAGTGCCACGGAGTCGGAAGATAACAGCTGACTCATGCACCGGCTCACCCGAAGTGAAAGAGGCAACCGCCTTTACAGATTCTTCCCTCGTATACTTCCTCGCGCACGTTTCCTACATTATGCACAACGTTACCGCAATCAACTAACTTGTTCAGAGTAATCAGACTGATGAGAACAATAAGAGTGGTGCGAGCTGTGCCGAGAGTAAATGTACCGAACAGCCAGGAACAGACTCTTTAACTGTATTCTGCCCGTTACGTCGGCCATATGCTCTCATTTCCTCCTCAATCTGTTATCATCTCACTCCAGTTTTATCTGATTGGACATAAACTCCAAAAATCTGAGGCTTCATTACAGTTTATGCAGAACGGTTATTATGTTGAGTAAAGCTTGTTGTTTTTTTTTTGAAGCTTTTTATAAAAATCAAGAGTGGTTACAGAGACTGAGAGAAGTGCAGTTATGTAAGCTGCAGACAGACATATTTACATTCATTTGTGCTGAGAGCCTTTCATTAGATGGATAACCCTCTGAGGATGTCAACCTTGCAGCGGTAAAATGAGTTATTTTATTTTTCTAAAATACAGAAATGGCCAATAGAATCATTTGTTCGCAACGACTGAGTGGAAAATTGGGCAACGTTTTAAAAAAAAAAAAATCCTTATCAAGCTCGAACAAACGCATCGTGTTTGGACACAAACAAACTTAAACCATGCTGACAATTTAATTTTTTAAGTACACAATTTATCAACATCCCCCCCCCCTGACATGAAGCGACTCTGCCAACATTTCATATCTCAGTGAGCTGGTGAAGTCGGGTTATTAGCGCCGAGTTTGGAATTTGTGAAGCTCCAATTCTGATGAATTTCCTTTTGAATATTTAATCTCCTGTTTATAGCCCCAATACTTGCCAAGTTTTTACAGACAGCCAGCAAATGATAAAGTCCAAAACAGAAAACATGTTCCAAGATTTTAGAATTTATTTGCTCATTTAAATAAGGACTTGTGTGGTTGCTCGTGTAAGGAAAACATAAATGGAAATTGTATCATTTTGGAATTGTTAGAAGTATTATATCAGAAGCAGTATACTATCATTTCTAAGGAAACCTAGACCCACTCTTGAAGAGCTGAAACTCTCAATCATGTTCCACTTCAGGCCAAACCTCAGCTGGTAACGTCAAAGCAGGCGTTTCCTACAAAGGTCGACGGCAGATTACCTCATATACTGACATAACACATCAGCAAAAGGTCCTGTAAGTATTTAAAAAGAGCTTGTTTCTGCCATTCTTTAAACAAGCCGGACAATGTGAGAATCTGATCTCGGCTTAATGGCTTTGCACAATCAATTCTGTGCTGGATCCCCGAGCAGACAAAATGCCTCCAGCTGTCTAAGAAACAATGTCCTGGAGACTGCTTGGTCAGGGAGAAGAAGGGAGGCGTGCGTGAGAGCCAAATCTGGGTGACTTGCACAAAAACAGAAGCCCAAACGGCTCTATAATCCACCATTACTAATGTCCCTAAAATTAAGAGTGAAGTTAATATCTGATGATAAAAGTCTTGTGATGTTTTTGATTCCAAACACCGTGTCATGGGACTGGTCACACACACACACACACACACACACACACACACACACACACACACACACACACACACACACACACACACACACACACACACACACACACACACACACACACACACACACACACACACACACACACACACACACACACACACACACACACACACACACACACACAGTGATCACTTTGTTTATGTGCGTGGAGAAGGATGCATCTGGGGGTGTTGTCCATCTTGAAATCTGAACCTTCAATTACATCACACCAGCCTGTTGGTGTCAGAAAGAGGGATTCTCTCTTGACTTTCCATTTTAAGCCAAGTCATCGGCCTTGTAACCAGGTTGCTTAAAGCAGCAGTATACAACATTCAGAGCATTAATATGGCAGCAAAAAACTAATATGTATTAGCCAAGTAAAGATATGACTAATGTCTACTTTAGCAGAGAATGAAGCCGCTCTTCCTCTTTGTGCGTACTGATCCAAGCTTCTCTCTGCTTTGTTGACATAGTCGGGCTGGCGGTGCGTACTTTTAGTGCACGTTGGTGCATGTGAGTGAGCCCTACTGGTTAGCACAGGGCCTCAGCTCTGCTCTTGTTTCCCCTCAGATAAACAAGAGCTAGATCTGTCAGAACTTTTGCCATAGTTTGTACTGCTATCGCTGTTAGCACCGTTAGCTACGAGCTCGGTTGACCCCATGCCGGAGAGCTGCTGAGAGGCAATCACAGTGTTCCCAATCTCTTATTATCCACCTTTCAAATCAAGAGATGTATAAAGACTATAAAGAAGAAATTCTTTTTTTTTTCCTACAAGTATAGGGACTATTTGTTGGTGGAAGTGGGACAAGTAGAACATATACTTGTATGTCACCAAATGTAGTTTTACTTTGATGCACTTAAACCTATCAGGAAGTTGTAGAGAAGAAAAAAACAACCCAACAACCCAACACAAGAGAAAGACATGAACTTCTTATTGGAATTCTATTAAAAAAAACATTCAAATTCAGCCTCTTCAACCGTCAGTCAACCGTCTTCGCTCCTATAAAGCAGCCTATTAATGATTTGCAAAAGTGTAAACACACTGCACACTTCGTTTTGTGGCCAGCGCAGCACACATACCTCGGATAACTATTCCAAACCCCCAAGCTCTTCCCAGCCCAGACGAGGTGTGCATTCCTGGCCGGCTATCCAATGCTGTCAAAGGAATCTGAAATTTCATCCTTTTCATCCCCCCCCCCCCCCCACCCTCCCCCTCCTTCTTGTAGCCGCCACAGTTTGCCTCCAAACCACTCTCTGCTCTCCTCCTGCTATCCTCACACGACTGTCTTTGTGTGCAAAGAAAGCCTCAACACATGCAAAACACACTTTTCAGGTGGATTTCAACAAAGGCAGGTACACCTGTGAGGTGTTCACTGCCAGCAAAGACTGGATTTGCATACAGCGATTCAACTGATTTTTTTAGTGACAAAGGGGCCTCAGTGTGAGCTCTCTGGCTCAGATACGCTCTAACACTAATAACATAGTGCTGAGACAGCTAGACGACGGTCAGGAAACAGTCGCGTATATTTGATTAAATGCTCTGAAAACCCATTTTCTTTCTCAGCTTCTTACTATGTGCGCTGGGATCCAAAACAGACAAATAAATTGTGCCAAAGTAAGAACAGGATTGATATTTCTGCTTTCTGTTTTTCTGCATTGCTCCTCTCACTGCTTTGAAGTGGGGCGGACTCAGTTGGCAAAAAAAAGGTGATGTCACGGATATGTGCAGACCAATCAGAGTTTAGCAGTATTTGAATCAAAAGGTGATGACAGTTGTGGGGTTGTTTGCTTGTGTTGCCAAACCACTGTCAATCGAATGTGATCCAACCACACCCACACAGTCCATATGAAGGAGATTATCAGTGTTTAACTGTTCATGAACAGAAACTTAAGAGCTTTAGCTACAATTGTTGCTTATTTAGTTATGAATAATATGTTATGAAATATTAGCAGCGTCAGTGGTTCTAGTTCCTCAGACGATTTGATTTACTTGCTTTCTTCTGTGATTAGAAACTGAATACTTTCAACTTTCTGACTTCTGGTCGGATCATATAAACAGTTCAAAGACTTAACTTTCTTTCTCGCAACAGAACATTATGATGGGTGTTGTTGTTGTTTTTATCCACTGTATTATCTTTTAGAGACAAAATGATTATTTAGAAGCCCCATTCCTCTTTTCCTTCCCGAGTGAGTCTAAACTTGCATCATCTTTTTCTCTACGTGTCATTACAGGAGTTTGGGCACCATCATACATGAGCTATATTTATTGAGTGGGATAAGAAACACTATGAATGAGTTATGTTTGCCCACACAAGCATGTAGGCACATCCACACACAAACAAAAACCCCCACATAAACACACAAACACTCACGCAGAGACAGAGGGCTGGCTTCAGATCGCTGAGTCATCGTTGCAGCCGCACCAGTGCTGCTGTTTTCTCCTCATCTGCTCGACTGGAGATGATGCGTCACACTGGGAGCCTTTTTTTTCTTTTTTTTTCTTCTAAAAACGTGGCCCTAATCTGCAGAGAGTTTTCCACAGCCGTGCACCACATGAAAGGCACGAGGCCGCTTTCATTTAGCGTCCCTTAACCCCAATAAGCAGGGCCGTCCAATGTGCAGCAGTCAAAAAGTCAACACAAAAGAAGAAGACAACCACAAAGCTCCTTTGCAAACTCTATTAAAAAATGTCTTGGTTTGTTTTACTTGAAATTGAAATGTGCCCTAATTTGAACTGTGGTCAAAATCAGACAAAGAGAGCAACAGACACACTTCTGTTTTCCACTAATGTCTCATTATTATTTTTCTCTGTCTCTCGGTTACTGTAAGATCACAAGTATTAAGAAAAAACATCATCATCGTCATCATTTATTTTTATCTCTGGATTTGCGCCTCACAATTTCCAACATTTCCAAGATCCAAAAACTGGAATTCACTTCAGAAAGTGCTTTAAAAAAGTTCACTGTAAGCCGGTAATGCCATGCTGTACTGTTAAATGGCAACTTCTAAAAGCCAAACAATCTTCACGTTCACTCGAGACTAAACTTAGGTTTCTAATAACGGCACTACTTATCTGAATTGTCAGCAGTTATTTGGAACAAAGCAACGGGCAATGTTTTACGGAAAAACATTTGATGTAGCTGCCAGGAAATCCTTTCAAAAAACATTTTTACCCCGTTTAAAAAAAAACAGAAACTAAGCTGCAGCATCAATTTCTTCCGTGGACTTGCTAAGGGAATAAAACACTGCCAAGAACCTTCAAATCCTGTCCACAAATTTAAGCCTCGGTCATTCATCATTTCTGAAGTCCGTGCCCTTTACAGAGAAATAGAAACTTGTCCAGCTGCAATTCAAGCCTAACTCATGTTCAGTGGGGAACAGCCCAACGACAAATCCACAAAAACTAAAAAGGCGGCTTTGTCCCATCAGCAAAAAAACCAACAAAAAAAGAAACCTGTTGCCTTTAGTTTGACCCACACGGCTGGGTTAAATCCACCTATTTGAAGCCAGCTCTTTTGTCCAGAGGGGAGAAAGTGAGGCATGTTGAATGGCTGCTTGTTGAAAAGTCACAAAATTCATTCAAATTGGAGGACTCCAGGCAAAACATGGCAGTGGCCTTTGATAAAACTAAGACAGAGGCCAATGAAACAGAGGAATATGCTTTCTGTCTAGAAATGTAAATCCTTGATGTTACACTAGAACCAGAGTCTCAAACCTTTCAGATTGTTCTGAAGCGTATTGTCTGAACCAGACATCAGCTTGTCCTGGTAGACCAGAAGCAGAAGAAAGGCAGAGTGAAAGGTGAAACTACCTTTTATCTGCAGAACTGAGGCCCATGACCTTTGCTGACAGGCATCTAGCCCTGCTAATGCATCACACTACTTTTAGTATTATGTGAAATAAAAAAGCAAGTAAGGCTGGGGGATATGGTTGAAATCAATACAACAGTATTTTCAGGATGGTTTTCTGTTAAAGATTAAGGCTGCAACGAATGACTATTGTCAATTAATCTGTATTTGTTTCATTTAACTGATTCATTAATCAAAAAATAGTGAAAAATTCCCAATCACAGGTCCATATATGCCATGTTTAACGCATCTTTAAATACATTTTTCTAATAGACATAATCCAACAACATGCCCATCAAGAATAGTTGGAGCCATTTCATAAGGTGGCCAATTAGCGGAGCTGTGGGTGGCCATAGTAGTTTACTTAAGTGTAGACTAATTTGATACAGATGTGTCGAACAGCGAGGTCGATGGTTTTTGACCATGAGTCAGGGTTAATGGTGGTGTTTTATTTTTGGAGATTGACTTTTGTTTAATCTTGAAATGTGTATGCGACGTAAAAGTTTAGGCTTTTTGACGTTTTTTGGTGACAAAGGACAAATAGACAAGCAATGGAAGCACACGATCTACAATGTAGTCACGCATCAAACAAACAAGCATCAACACGAATCCCTTAAGACTAAAAAAAACAGATTTTTTTTGTGTGTTAGTGCATACAACAAAGTTATAAATTTCAATTTCTAAAATGTCTGATTGTGGTTGCGGACGTAGAGATGGGTCAAGCAGTGATGGAGTTGCACAGAGTGGACGTCAAACCCGTGTCTGAACCGGTTCCAATGTATTAACACAGGACTAGTGATTACTATCAACAAACAGACTTGTTTGTCTTTGACTAGGCTAAAGAATTTGACGGGGGCCTCTTGCATTCACTCACTAGCTTACATCTAAAATCACAGCTGGAAGGGGGGCTGGGCGGCGGGGGGGGGCAAACATCTGTGTTAAACAAGGCCCTTAAACTAATGAAACTTGTTTATCTTTTTTTGACTGCAGCACAGGCCAGAATCTGACCATTTTTTTTCCCCCTGATGTAAATTAGTGGCGATCATGTTGGAATAATAACAACGTTTTTACACACCATTTCGTGCTCTGTTTTTTTATTTTTTTAAATTTCACCGCCAGCCAACAATCTTGGCTTCCTGCAACTCAGATAGCATCTAGAACAACAGGGGAGCCGTTGAGATTATTTGTGTAGGACGGCGCTTAGAAACGCTTTTACACCTGAGATGGCGATAAGGCATTCGCCGAAGTGCTTATTTGGCTCACAAACAAAAACAGGCTGTGATGATAATCGTGGCGTCTCTGTTGTCCGAGTTGTGAGGGCGAGCAGACGTGAACGCCTGCAAATAAAAGAAGGCCGTCGCCATCCAGGTCGACACGGAGCACGTGCTGAAGTGAGAAGTCCGCCCGTCCCAGCTGGGTTCAGCCTCTGTTTATGTCCCGTGATAACCCGGCCTTTTTGTTTTTTTCTAAATCTGAGAAGGTCAAACCGAGAGATGTCCGAGTCACCGGCAGAGGCTGTGTGATTACAAGCAGATGACAAGGGTGGCGCTCACTTTTCGAGGGGAACTAGTGTTTTAAAAAAAAATAAAAAATCTGTTGACTCTGGTGAGCGTTTAACAAAAAATGATTTACCTTTGCTGAACCTTTGACCTACTTTTTCCCCCCTGTGTGTGATGTTGAGATGGTGGAATAAGCATCACCAGATGGCCAGACCAGAAGTGTGTATAAGTGTGTGTGTGTGTGTGTGTGTGTGTGTGTGTGTTCAGTGCTGCATTCCAGCCGGTGTTGCACAGACTGCCTGACCTACACTGTGTAGACGAGTCGTGCAAAAGGAGCCCGCATACACACAGGCTCACGTGCAGCTCCTTTCAAAGCCCCTTTTGCCTACAATAACAGTCCATCTTGCTCGTGTTACATGCCCGGGCACGGCGCTGGTGGAAGTCCACGGGCTTACTGTACTTCAGTTTCACATGTGCACTTCATCTTTTTTCACATGTGCACTTCATCTTTTCTTTTCTGCAGTGCACTCACTCGGGGTTCAGTCGATTCGGTGACTCAGTCGCGGGTTCAAAGCTCCCCTCCCCTTCGCCAGTCATCGGCCGCCTGAGCTCGGCTGCAACTTTAAAAATATCTGACCCGTCTCGAGTCGGAAGCCGAGCAGGGGCCAGTCCCACCCAGCATGCCCCACCGGGGGGGGGAACCAACACAACCGTGACATCAAATAAGTGGAGAGGCTGCTGAGGCGGAGCTATGCGACGAGTGGGAGCAGTCAGGGGGGAAAAAAAAAAAGGGAGGGGGGGGGGAGGGGTGCATCAGGGTCAGGAGGTGGAGAGGGAAGGGAGGGTGGGGGGAGGGGCCGGCTCTGCATTTTACATTTCTAGGCAAATTCCTAGATTTCAAACATTACCTGGAACCACCAGAAGAGGTGGAGGATCAAATCTGAATGTTCTTATTTCAAGTGTTGCTAATAAAGCAAATATTATGGAGCTTTTTATTTCTTACCAATTATACTGCAGGGCTGCAACAATGCGTTGTTTTTAAATCACCAATTCACCAGTTAATTACTTTTTGGTAAATTAAACATTCAGTCCGTGTTAGAAAATAGATAAAATTGCCCAAAGTAGCATCTGAAGAAATGCTTGTTTTGTCCAAACGAGGATCCAAAACTCGCAGATGTTCAGTTAATAATGACACAAAATTGAGAAAAGCAGCAAATGCTCATTCTTGATAAACAAATAGTTTGGTAGTACTGCTTGATAACTGCGTCAAACAAAGGATTGCCAAAGTTGTTCTCAATCAATCCTTTATTGATCGACTGCACATCAGACAGAACTTC